>NC_053493.1:46981715-47240945 GCF_905171775.1 Rana temporaria
TATTATTATATATATATATATATATAAATATATATATATATATATATATATATATATATATATATATATATATATATATATATATATATATATTATATATTTAGAAACCTAAATAATAAAAATAAAATTGTAAAATAATAATAATAATAATACAAATAAAGACACTGACACCAATCTCTGCCCTGCTGACAAAGCCCTATTGACTTGCCCACTGCCATATACGGTATATTACACACGCATGTGCGTTTGAACTTTGGTGTGCACACCCTAATGCCATAGGCTGCGCACACCTATGAATACTACAGTGATCTGTCACCACTCTGGGACTATGGGGTTGATTTACAAAAGACAAATAGACTAGGGTGACCACGTGTCCCGCATTTTGCAGGCCTGTCCCGGGCACCTTCATTCCAGGACAATACAGTGTCCCGGAATGAAACGGACACAGCTACCCCTGACACAGCTACCCCCCCCTCCCGGGCCAATCTGATGCCCCCAAAAAAGGCCGCCACATCTCTGCTTTACTCACTGACCGTACTTTCCCTGGCCGGGAATGCCTGGAGGAGCATGCCTGCTTGCGATTGGGGAAATCATAAATCCCGCCTCTTGTGTCCAATCACTGTGCTGTGATTCGTTACAGCACAATGTGATTTTTGGGAAGGGGGTGTTCCTGAATGGTAGTTTGGAAATGTGGTCACCCTAAAATACACTGTACACCAGGGGTGTCAAACTCTATTTGCTTGTGGGCCACATCAGCATTATGGTTGCCAAAGGGCCAGCTGTATTAGCACCCCACCCCCTTACATCAGATGTCAAACGCCTCCCGCCATCAGAAGTTTGGCACCCCCCCCCCCCACTATCCCTTACATCAGTGCACCCCCTTGTTTTGTGCTGCTGCCATGAGGGCTGGACAGAGAAGTGCAGGATCTGGTGGAGGAATCCTGTCCTCTCTGCTGCTGACTGCTGAGACCAGGTACGGGTGGAGATATACACGTGTGAGGACCACATGAAATGACCTGGAGGGCCGGATTCGGCACGCGGGCCTTGTGTTTGACACCTGTGTTGTACACCATGGCTACTCAACCTGTGGCCCTCCAGCTGTTGCAAGTGCCATGAGGCATTGCAAGACTGACAGGTACAAGCATGACTCCCAAAGGCAGAGGCATGATGTGACTTCTAGTTTTGCAACAGCTGGAGGGCCACAGGTTGAGCACCCATGGTGTACAGTCTATTTGTCTTTAGTAAATCAACCCAATAGTTCCAGAGTGTTGGCAGATCACTGTAGTATTACACATTGCTACACTTTGCAAGTAAACGTGGTAGGGGGAGCTAGTGAGTAAATTGATTGCCTAAAGAAATATACAAAGTATAAACAACCAGGTACAATATTAAAGTGCTCTGTGCAAAACCATAATTACATTTAATAAACAACAATAGACATGAGATGGGAGTTATGACATGTCTGTAAAACCTGCTCTTTAATAAACTTGTTTCTGAGGATAAAAAAAAAAAACACAATAGACAGAAAGTGAGTATATTCATTTTGAAAGGTCCATAAATTCTTTCTGAGTTGCTGTGAAAAATATCCAAATTTGACCTTTTTTTTAGCTAATTCTAGTTCTTCTGGTGAGTAGGAATTTCTAATATACACATCGGGTGTAACACATCGTATCCGTTTATGGTGATGGTGGCAAGATTTGGATATGGTGTCTCCGCTGTGTCTCAGCCAATCAGGAGGAGTGTCCCGGGTGGCTTCGACATTCATGGGCATAGTGCTGGAGAGAGATGGGGCTCAGGTAAGTAATTAGAGGGGTGCTGGGGAGGCTGCTACACACAAGGTTTTTTATATTAATGCATAGATTGCGTTAAAGTGGAGGTAAACCCACTCTCACCCTTTCTAAACTACTGCCATAGTGCTGATCTATAAGGATATACATGCCTCCTGCATGTATCCTTACCAGTCAAATGTCTCCCCTCTGTCTGTTATAAAAACTGAAAAACTGCAGATTCTGTGGGTGGATCTGTTGTCTGGAGCTCTGTGGGTGGAGTTGTGATGTCAGTAGACTCCCCACCCTCCTCTACACTCCCCTTGTCAACATGCATTTTTTCCTATGTATTCCTTACATTAAATTCTGCTATGATCACTAACATCCGGTCAAAATCCAGAAAAGTAACCACATGACATCAGAAAAGGAGTGGGGGGTGGGAATTAAAAAATCTCCAGGCTAGTGCATGAGATATGTAAATAACCTGTCATTCACAGCAAGGGGCGGAATGGACTAAGGTTTTTCTCTGTAAGTCCGTTTTATTTCACTGAACAATAAAAGAGGATTGCTCAGAGCTGGACTAACTTGGTGTGGCAGGACTGGGCACAGATGATAGGAAATCTTATACTTTACATTGTGGGTTTACATCAACTTTAAGATGAAAAACCTTCTGCCTTGAAGCCTCGTACACACGATCAGTCTATCCGATGAGAACGGTCTGAAGGACCGTTGTCATCGGTTAACCGATGAAGCTGACTGATGGTCCGTCGCACCCACACACCATCGGTTAAATAACCGTTCGTGTCAGAACGCGGTGACGTAAAACACAAGAACGTGCTGAAAATGCTCCCAAGCATGTGTCGACTTGATTCTGAGCATGCGTGGATTTTTAACCGATGGTTGTGCCTACTAACGATCGGTTTTGACCTATTGGTTAGGAATCCATCGGTTAAATTTAAAGCAAGTTGGCTTTTTTTTAACCGATGGTTAAATAACCTATGGAGCCCACACACGATCGGTTTTGACCGATGAAAACGGTCCATCAGACCGTTGTCCTCTGTTTAACCTATCGTGTGTAGGAGGCCTTACAACACCTTTAAGACGAGCAGATAATTTAATTTCATGCATAAAAGGTTACACATGGTGGGTGGCATAACTTCAACCTGATATTCCATTCAGTTCAATAAGCCCACAGAGTAAGAGATAAATGCCGCGTACACACGATCGGTTCATCTGATGGACCGTTTTCATCAGACGAATCGATCGTGTGTGGGCCCCATCGTTTTTTTAATCCATCGGTAAAGGAAGCCATTTACCTTTACAACCCCTTTAAGAAATCTCAGTTTACGTTTAATCAAGTAGACGTTCTAATCAAAGTGCCACTGAAGCCCTTCCTAGAAGGCATTTACAATTTATTGACTGATAAACTTGTTGCTTGGCGTCCTTGATTGTAAGAAGATCAATATTCTTTGTAAAGGTCTGTGGAATCGGTTGATGTTATATAAATACACAAAATATAAAAATAATGCATTCTTCTTCCTAAAGAAGACCCAGAACACAGGAGGAGAATAAAGTGGGCACGCTTAGCTCTGGCACAGCGGGCAACCAACATTTTTTTAAAGACACATACAACCTGTTAACCTTAAACTGAGCTGCAGTCATTGGGGATTCTGGTCACGCTCTGCCAAGAATTAAAATCAGCACTGAAAGGCCTAATTTGGAGGAACACATTGACCAAAATATTTTAATTAAAAATATTCTGAGTTAGTGGCAAGCCTAATTACAGTAACAGAAATAGGGCCTACATTGTAATGCAGGTCACTGCAACTCCATAGTAGGTTTTTCTGCAGTAAATTGACCAATCCAGAAATAATAGCACAGCTGCTAAACTGCCAGTCTTGACATGTAAATCAATTTAAAACCAACAAATGCAGTTGCTACTTCCATACTTATTATTAAATTGATACCTAGCGTTAGTTGGAGAGAAAAAGAGAGAGAGAAGAGGGAAAAGACCGATATTTATGTATTTAAATTGTAAATGTATTTATGTAAAAAAAATAAAAATTAACCGCTACTGGAAAGAAACAAACAAAAAAAAAAAAAAGAAGAGGACCCTTTTCATCTGACAAAATGGGCTTCTCTCTTTTTATCTTTATTTCTTTTCTAGCAGCACGAGGATTATTTTGGTATGCATTTAATGCATTAGATGCTTTAAGAGAACACTTACGATTGAGCAAAAGCCTGCAAAGATTAATCCTTACAATCAATTCCTCATTGATTTTACTATCAATGAGCATCATGGCTCATACAACTGTTCATTTTAAAAGAAGATAGCCTCCATTAAAACCCACTTTTGGCATAGAGGTAGGGAAAGCAAGCCAGAAAGCACACAAAATGACAAAATATAATAGAATGGTTTAAGGAAAATACACAAAAAAAAAATTACGCAATATTGATATAAAGCTATTTGCCTGCCTGTATATCGATTACAATAATAATTAAAGTTAGAAATTGAATTTAGAGATCTTATAGGATGCCCACAAAACTAATTTAAATCCAGAATTTGAAAATGCATTGAATTTATCAAGGTTTTGGTCAGATTTTAGAATTGCATTGTACTTTTGCATGAATTGTATATTTATGCTGTTTTCATGAAATTTTAATTGCAAGTGTTAAAATAAAATAAAAAAAGCCAATGAATCAAAATGGGGGCAAAATTTACAGCAAATAATTTGTTGGGTATGTGTGATGTGGCTACTAATGAGTAGGTGTGCCAGTGGAGGATCTGATCCTTAAGGGGTTGTAAAGGTTTGTTTATTATTTTCTAAATAGGTTCCTTTAGAGTCGGTTCACACTGGGGCGGCACGACTTCGGGGGCGACTCTGCAAGTCGTCCTGAGGACGACTGCAGAGGCGATTTGCAAAACGACTTCTGTATAGAAGTCAATGCAGGTCGCCCCGAGCCGCCTCCAAAGTCGTACAGGAACCTTTTTCTAAGTCGGAGCGACTTGCATCGCTCCTATTAGAACGGTTCCATTGCATTGAATGGGACGCGACATGTCAGGCGGCTGAGCCGCCTGTCGTTTTGCCCCAGTGTGAACCGGGTCTTGAGCTAGTGCATTGTTGGTTCACTTACCTTTTCCTTCCATTTGCCTTCTAAATGTTTTTTTTTTCTTTGTCTGAATTTCTCACTTCCTGTTTCTCCTCAGTAAGCTGTTCTGGCTGACTAACCACTGCTCGGATGATGGTGGAAAGCTTACTGAGGAGAAACAGGAAGTGAAAAATTCAGACAAAGAAAAAAAAAACATTTAGAAGGGAAATCAAAGGAAAAAGGTAAGAGAACCAACAATGCACTAGCTTAAAGGAACCTATTTAGAAAATAAAAAAAACAAACCGAGGGGGACATGCAAGGAAAATAAAAAACAGCATTTTAGCTTGCACATGATTGGATAATAAAATCAGCAGAGCTTCCCCTCATTTCAGATCTACCCCTCAGATTTACAGCGACTTCACTTCCAAGTGCACTTTCAGTGCAATTTCAAGTGTAGTTTGCACGTGTAGTGCAAAGTGGATTTGCCTTTCGTAAATAACCCCCAATATGTATACGTGCGATAGGATTTTAAATACCCCTCTAGTGAGCACGAAATGCCTCAATGTTATAAAAAATATAAACAAAACTTAATTTCATCCAATAAAAAGTCTAAAAACCACATATTTTACATATACTTACACATTGATATCAACAATATCAACGTGCAAGCATATGTAAAATATGTGGTTTTTAGACTTTATTGGATGAAATAACTTTTTGTATATATTTTTTTTATAACTTTGGAGCAAAATGTAGTAACTTAAAAAAAAAAAACTGAAATGTTTTAGCCTATTTAAAAGAAGAAAAATAAATTGCATATATACACACACACACACACACGCATTTCAATGGGGAGGTACATTTTTGGTGTGGTTTGCCAAATACACACCAAAAATGCATCAAGCAGGATTTTTAACACCGCCTCAAAAGCTGCCAATCAGGGTCAACAATAAATTCATGATGATATTAAAAAGTCGAATATAATACAATTATTTATAAAAAAAATTATATATATATATATATATATATATATATATATCTCAATAGCCAGTGTTCCAATTTAAAACAAAATAATACAGTAAGGTTATTAATTGACATTATTAAGTTGTCTTTGTCTTGATTGGATTGCACTAAAAATATAAAAGTTGAAATGAAAAATAGCTGTATTTTGCTGCCTCCTCCATGATGAATATGAAAGGCAAGCTTCTGAGTTGCAGGCATGGACTGGAACAATATGTTAAGAATGCAATCAATTGATTCACATGGCACAATGGCAAGAGGCCCTTGTATGTCTCATGCCTCTGAAGTGACAAGTTCCTGCTGTATATAGACAGGCTGAATATATGTAATAAATTATGGAAACAACCAAGGTTTCTTATTAATTCCTTTTTCATTGATCATGGTTACAGGTTTACTGTACAATGGCAACATAGAATTTTCTTTATGAAATCAGCACAAAATCAATAAATGTAAACAAGGAATACTCCTGGCAATTGGAGTGCTGCCCTTTTTCTATAGCCATCTTTGCAATGGGATTGTGAGGAAATAAAAAAAATACCAAGGATACCAAAAAAAATTCATTCTCGATATATGCTGCGACATGTCCTACACGTTAAATCAGGTACAGCCTACCAAATGGTTCAGGCGCTTCCACTGTCTTAGTGACAGGTACACTTTAACGTGACCGGCAATGTTTGCCAACTAGGTCATAATAAGGCGGTGATGTTGAGTATTTCAGAGATAGTGTTAACACATGAAGGGTCAAATTGACCAGAAACACACTGTATACCTATGTGCTATGAGCTGTATCAATGAAATACACGCTCAATTTCCTCCCCAATTATTCCTGACAGCTTTCATTAAAGATGCTAGGACGTTTTTTTTATTTTTTTTGCTTGCCATTTAGAATCTTGTTTTATGTAACGTTTAGTAAAAATATACATAAATATGCATTAAAAGTAACAAAAACTAACATATAATAGTTGATGATATTAAAATACACCTTCATCAAGGAAGACATAAAAGAGCCTACAGTATATCCCTAACAGAGTCACTTTGTTTTGTTGCCATTTGGAATCTTGTTTTATTGTAAGGTTTAGTAAAAAATATATACATAATAGAAAGCTCTAATGTTGTGATTTGTTATACTTATATTTGAATGTATTATGCTCAAGTACAAATGTTATTATGATTGTACAAATGCTTTATTTTTGAACAAACAATAAAAACAACTTTATTGACTATGGGGCAGATCCACGTAGATCGACGCTTCTCTCCGCCGGGCAAAAGATACACTAAGATACACTACGCCGCCGCAACGTATTATTTTTTTCTAATTCTCAAAGAATTTTCGCCGTAAGTTATGGCGGCGTAGTGTATCTTTGGCGGCGTAAGGACGCAGAATTCAAATCGATATGATGGGGGCGTGTTTTATGTAAATACGTTGTGACCCGACGTAAACAACGTTTTTTTTTTTAACGGCGCATGCGCCGACTGTGGGGGTATCCCAGTGCGCATGCTCGAAATTAAACCGGAACAAGCCAATGTTTACGACGGTGACATCATTCTACGCAAATTCCTATTCGCGAACGACTTACGCAAACGACATAAAAAATTCAAAATTTGACGCGGGAACGACAGCCATACTTAACATTGAGTACGTCTCATAATAGCAGGGATAACTATACGCCGGAAAAAGCCGAACGCATAAGACGTAAAAAAATGCGCTGGCCGGACGTACGTTCGTGGATCGCCGTAACTAGCTAATTTGCATACTCAACACAGAATTCAACGGAAACGCCACCTAGCGGCCGGCGGAAAAATGCACCTAAGATCCGACGGCGTACTAAGACGTACGCCTGTCGGATCGATCCCAGATGCCGTCGTATCTTGTTTTGTAGATACAAAACAAAGATACGACGCGGGAACTTTAAAATTATGCGGCGTATCAATAGATACACGGCGTAATTCTTTTGTGGATCTGCCCATATATATATATATATATATATATATATATATACACACATACATACATACATACATACATATACACACATACACACACACACACACATGACGTACACATAAAAAGTAACAAAAACTCAAATATAATAATAGTTGTTAATATTAAAGACCCCTTCAAATGCATCTAGGAATGGAGAAGGATGTACTGTAAGCTCTGTTAAAGGGGTGTTCCAGGCATTTTTCATGTTTATTAAAAGTCAGCAGCTACAAAAAGTGTAGCTGCTGGCTTTTAATAAACATGCACTCACCTGCTCTACGTTCCAGTGACGCGCCGTGCCGGAGCCCTGCTCCTCTCCGGCCGGTGTCCTCATTGTTACCGTGGGCACCCGGCCGTGACAGCCTTCGGCTTCACGGCCGGGCACTCACTGCGCAAGCGGCGCTGCGCTTTCTGATTGGACAGGCGATCGCCTGGGACCTGTCACGTGTCCCAGGCGATCGCCTACAGTTAGGGGCCGCCAAAAGGCGATATGACGTATCGCCTTAGCGGCACCTCGGCGGAAGGAGGAAGTGGGACAGGATGTCCCACTCCTCCTGAAGCCCCCACTCCGCCCCCCCCCAAAAAATGACATGCCAAATGTGGCATGTAAGGGGGCGAGGAGTGGATTAAGCGGAAGTTCCTCTTTTGGGTGGAACTCCGCTTTAACAGAGTTACATTTTTTTTCTTGCCATTTAGAATCTTGTATTATTTTATGGTTTAAAAAAAAAAAAAAATATACATAGCATACACATTAAAAGTAACAAAATCTAAAATATAATAATAGTTGATGATATTAAAGCGGAGGTTCACACAAAAATTGAACTTCCGCTGTCTGGATTCCCCCCCCCCCCCCTCCGGTGTCACATTTGGCACCTTTCAGGGGGGGAGGGGAGGGCAGATCCCTGTCTAAGACAGATATTTCCACCCACTTCCGGGCATAGATAGCCGAATTATCTGCGGGTAACTACACATCTGGCGCCCCCCCCGCTGTCTTGTGGGGAACACACAGGTCCCAGAAAACAGCGGGACCATTCAGATCGCGCATGCACAGTAGGGAAACAGGAAGTGAAGCCGCAAGGCTGTTATGGGCTGTTTTCTGAACCCCCTAAAATCGCATTCAGGAGTCGTTTTTCTGACCACAAAAACATCAAACGCTCATGAAACACTAATAAACGCTGATAAACATTGATAAACGTTGATAAAATGCTCAAAAAAATGTGGCTCACCAGCGTTTAAGGTTTTTGATCCATTGAAAAAAAAAATAATATAAAGCTAATAAACGCTAAACGCGGAAAAAATGCTAAAAAACCGCTACCGCTTTTGCAAAAACTTTAAAAAAACACTGAAAGACTCACTGCAAAGCTTCTCGCGTTTTAAAAAAATAATTTTATCATCCAGTGTGCATGGAGCGTTAGTAAAAAAAATATACATGAAAAGTAACAAAAAATGAAAATATAATAATATTAAAGACACCTTGAAAAAGGCATCTAGGAAGAGATAAGGGTATACTGTTAGCTCTGTTAACAGAGTTACATTTTTTTCTTACCATTTAGAATCTTGTATTGTAAGGTTTAGTTAGTATATAAAAAAAAGGATATATGAAAAGTAACAAAAATGTAAATATAAAATATGTACTTATGAAAAGTAACAAAAATGAAAATATAATAATTGTTGATATTAAAGACACCTTTAAAATGCACCTAGGATGAGATAAGGATAAGCTCTGTTAAAAGCGTTAAATATTTTAATTGAAGTGCTGATACATAGGAAATAACTGCTAAATAGATGTATAAATGGGTGGACATAAAAGAGCGTAGTTATTCTATTAATCAGGCAGACACAGACATAAAAACACATAAATCTATTTCTAGGTTACCGTAAACATTTAGTTTTGTTCTTTTTGTCTTTTTCTTTTTTAACTTAACCAACTATATGGCCCCTTTCACGCGTGAGGATCGTATGTCCGCTTTTTCATCCATCCGTTTGCGGATGAAAAAGGGACATACATTGGTCCCTACTGAGAGCGGGAGAAAGCGACCCATTATTTCATTGATAACAAGATGCTAATCCAGCTGTTCATCAGCTTCCCAGCAAGAAAATGGTTGAATGCACAGAACTCTCCCATAGGATATAATGGAACTTGCTGGAAGCAACTTTTCAAATACGCGCTTCGCCATTTTAACTGTACTCCATGTTACCATAACAAACATGGATACAAGTAAATGTGAACCCTTACCTTGTAAAACAACCCATTCAGTTTTAAATTATAAATAAATGACAAAACATTTGTGTACACATATTAAAAAAAAAAAAAATTTTCCCGTGTCGTATCGTTGTTTTGAATCCTCAAAGCAAGGTACGACTTCTTCTGGGTTAGATCCGACAGGTGTACGTCTTCGTACGCCTTTGGATCTAAGATGCAATACTTCGGCGTCCGCTGGGTGGCGTTTTCCGTGTCGGGTATGCAAATTAGCGATTTACGACGATCCACAAACGTACGCGCGGCCGTCGCATTTTCTAACGTCGTCTGTAGTCGGCTTTTTCCGGCGTATAGTTAAAGCTGGTATTTTGCGGCGTATAGCTAGACTTGCCATGTTAAGTATGGCCGTCGTTCCCGCGCTGAAATTTGATTTTTTTTTATTTTTTGCGCAAGTCGTCCGTGAATAGGGATGGACGTAACTCACGTCTAAGTTAAAAAAAATGACGTCCTAGCGACGTCATTTAGCGCAATGCACATCGGGAAATTTCGGGACGACGCATGCGCATTTCATTCGGCGCGGGGACGCGCTTCATTTAAATGAAACCCGCCCCCAACCCGCCCAATTTGAAATCCGCCGCCAGAAATACACTACGCCGCCGTAACTTACGGCGCAAACTCGCTGAGGATTCAAAAATGCGCTAGGTAAGGTGTATCTCTGATACGCTGCGCCAATCTACATGTATGTGGATCTGGCCCATAATCTTTGTTCTCAGCTGCACAATGAGCTCTGATAGGTGGGGGGAGGAGAAACAGAATTACACTAATCTTCCCAGTGAATGGTTGTGCAGGGGGGGGGGGGGGCGAGTTGTGTCAGCAGAAATGTGACCATTTGAGGACAAAGATGTTGTTCTCCCAGCACAGCCATAAAACTGGCCATGGATGGATGTGTTGTCATGCCTAGTGCGGTCAGTTGAAAAAGGAAAGCAGGGGTACTGGCAGGATCACCAGGTATTTCATGCAAAGGAAGCAATACATAGAGAACAGGATGCTCTTTCAAACAAAGTACAACGGACATGTATCAGGAGTATAAAATGTTGGGGGTAACATATTCTTTAATACAGTAATGCATCCAGTAAAAATGATTAAATGCATGTAGCATAAGCACTCGAGTTTGACTTGTTAGTCTCCTTTCAAAACTTGCACAGACACACTCGGTCTGGGAGATGGAGGAAAAGCAATACAAGTTATTCAGGTACACGGCAGTGTATATGTTCTGTTAGTAAGCATGCTGACTTTATGAGAGAACAGAGAGTGGACCTCATAAGTGTGCTGCTTATGTTGGAGGGGATGTGCGGAAACTGGAACTATGGTGGACATGTCCCAAAATAAAAGCATATTGGAAAGAAGTATTATTAACAATAGAAGAAATCACGGGGACACCAAAATACCTGAGGAACCATGGGCCAAATTCCCAAAAACGTAGCCTAACTTAAATTTCAGCAGTTAAGTTACACTGACTTAAAATCTCTACCTAAGTGCCCAATCGTCAAACCACTTACCTAGAAATTTCAGGCCGTGTAACTTAAGTGCCGCCGTCGTAAGGCGGTCCTCCTCTCCTTGGGGCGTTTAAAATTTAAATGAGGCACGCTCCCGCGCCGGCCGTACTGCGCATGCGTGTGACGTAATTTTCCCGACGTGCAGCGCGCGAACGTAATTAACGCCGGGCGGCTTTGAGAATTTCGACGGGACACTAAAGTTGCGACGGGTGAAAAAAAAAAAAGACGCGCCGGGAAAACAAATAATTATAAAAAAAAAATGACAGCGTCGCTCAGCATGCATTCCTGAGAGGGAGAACTCCATGCCAATTTTCAAAGAAAAAACCGGCATGGGTTCCCCCCCCCAGGAGCATACCAGGCCCTTAGGTCTGGTATGGGTTGTAAGGAGACCCCCCCTACGCCGAAAAATTGACGTAGGGGGTCCCCCTACAATCCATACCAGACCCGTATCCAAAGCACGCTACCCAGCCGGTCAGGAAGGGAGTGGGGACGAGCGAGCGCCCCCCCCCTCCTGAGCCGTGCCAGGCCGCATGCCCTCAACATGGGGGGGTTGGGTGCTCTGGGGCAGGGGGGCGCACTGCGGGCCCCCCCACCCCAGAGCACCCTGTCCCCATGTTGATGAGGACAGGACCTCTTCCCGACAACCCTTGCCGTTGGTTGTCGGGGTCTGCGGGAGGGGGCTTATCGGAATCTGGGAGTCCCCTTTAATAAGGGGGCCCCCAGATACCGGCCCCCCACCCTAAGTGAATGGATATGGGGTACATCGTAGCCCTATCCATTCACCTGGAGGCAAAAAGTAAAAGTTAGTAAACACACAACACAAGGGTTTTTAAAATAATTTATTATTCTGCTCCGGATGCCCCCCCCCTGTCTTCTTTATTAGCTCTATTTCCAGGGGGGGCTTCTTCTTCCACTCTCCGGGGGTCTTCCACTCTCCGGGGGTCTTCTTCCATCTTCTCCCCTCTTCCGCTGTTGACTCGGCGAACCCCGGTTCTTCTCCAGCTGTCCGGTGCCTTCTTCTTCAGCGCTGGCTGCCTGCTATCTTTGTGTGTTCGCTCAATTAGTAACAGGCAGCCGGCACGGTCTTCTGTGACGTCAGGTTCTTCTTCTCCCCTCTTCCGATGTTGACTCGTCGCATCTTGTCGCTGTAATGATGGAAGCGCGCCTTGCATCCCATTTATATAGGCATCACCGTCCCATCATGCTCCGGCAGGTACCCACGTGGTGGGTGCCTACCCACGTGCACCCACCACGTCGGTACCTACCGGAGCATGATGGGACGGTGATGCCTATATAAATGGGATGCAAGGCGCGCTTCCATCATTACAGCGACAAGATGCGACGAGTCAACATCGGAAGAGGGGAGAAGAACAGAAGAGAAGACCCTGACGTCACAGAAGACCGCGCCGGCTGCCTGTTACTAATTGAGCTAACACACAAACATAGCAGGCAGCCAGCGCTGAAGAAGAAGGCACCGGACATCTGCAGAAGAACCGGGGTTCGCCGAGTCAACAGCGGAAGAGGGGAGAAGATGGAAGAAGACCCCCGGAGAGTGGAAGACCCCCGGAGAGCGGAAGAAGAAGCCCCCCCTGGAAATAGAGCTAATAAAGAAGACAGGGGGGGGGCATCCGGAGCAGAATAATAAATTATTTTAAAAACCCTTGTGTTGTGTGTTTACTAACTTTTACTTTTTGCCTCCAGGTGAATGGATAGGGGTACGATGTACCCCATATCCATTCACTTAGGGTGGGGGGCCGGTATCTGGGGGCCCCCTTATTAAAGGGGACTCCCAGATTCCGATAAGCCCCCGCCCGCATACCCCGACAACCAACGGCAAGGGTTGTCGGGAAGAGGTCCTGTCCTCATCAACATGGGGACAGGGTGCTCTGGGGTGGGGGGGCCCGCAGTGCGCCCCCCTGCCCCAGAGCACCCAACCCCCCCATGTTGAGGGCATGCGGCCTGGCACGGCTCAGGAGGGGGGGGGGGCGCTCGCTCGACCCCACTCCCTTCCTGGCCGGCCGGGTAGCGTGCTTTGGATACGGGTCTGGTATGGATTGTAGGGGGACCCCCTACGTCAATTTTTCGGCGTAGGGGGGGTCTCCTTACAACCCATACCAGACCTAAGGGCCTGGTATGCTCCTGGGGGGGGAACCCATGCCGGTTTTGAATTTAAAAATTGCCGTGGAATTCTCCCTCGGGAATGCATACCAAATGCCGTCGCTGGAATGGGCCTTTACAATGTGTGACTAACTTTACACATTATAAAACCAGCCCTAGTTTTGCGCAGGCAAATTCGGAACTTACGCAGAAATCACAGTGATGAAATGCTTTGAAAATCTGCTTAAGTCCTCATTTGCATACGCAAAGCTGCATTTCAATGAGAAATGCCCCCAGTGGCGGATGCGGTACTGCATCCTAAAATCTGACCGTGTAAGTGTCTTACACATGTCAGATTTTCTGCCTAACTTTGGAAAAAGCCTTTTGAGAATCGTTTCCAAAGTTAGGCACAGACTGAACAGCAGTTAAGTCTGCGTATCTCTTTTGAGAATCAGGCCCCATGGGTCTGTCTGTTCCACGGGGGAAGGTATGCCCATTAAACAGTATAAGAGAACAATGCTACCCCATCTCCTAAATGCAGCAAAAAGTGTAATCCCTAGACAGTGGAAAGATACTGAAAGCCCTTCGCTGAGGAGTTGGCTATGTAAAAATCAACAAAACCTACAATAGGCATGTCCAAAGTCTGGCCCGCGTTCCGGTTAAATGTGGCCCCCCTTGTAATTTGTGTATATATATATATATATATATATATATATATATATATATATATATATATATATATATATATATATATATATATATATATATATATATATATATATATATATATCTTTTGTGGCCCCCCGGCCAGAATCTCCTGTTTACTCGGTGGCGTCTGTAATAGGAAGTCCCGTCTCCTGGGCTGCCATTGGACGACTGTTCTGTCTATCATAGGAGGCGGGACTTTGTATTAAAGAGGTCGCCAAGTAAACAGAAGATTCTTCTGTATGTAATCTGTTGGGGCTTGTCCCCTCCAAGGCTGCAGATGGGCATCAATCTGGATGCATTGATGGCAATGGTTAGGCTGAATTCATGGCAATGGTAAGGCTGCATTTATGGCAATGGTAAGGCTGAATTCAATGCAATGGTAAGGCTGCATTCATGGCAATGCTGAGGTTGCATTCATAGCAATGGTAAGGCTGCATTCACGACAAAGTTGTGGCTGCATATGGGCACTAACCTTTATTTTTCTTCACATTCCTTTATTTAAAAAAACATTTTCCTGAAACTTCCCTCTTAAAGTGAAGGCGCGTGCTATACGCCGATAAACACAGGGGGCCGGATTCAGAAAGAAGATACGACGGCGTATCTCCTGATACGCCGTCGTATCTCTGAGTCCGGCCGTCGTATCTATGCGCCTGATTCATAGAATCAGGTTACGCATAGATATGCCTAAGATCCGACAGGTGTAAGTGACTTACACCGTCGGATCTTAGGCTGCAATTCCAGGCCGGCCGCTAGGTGGCACTTCCATATCTTTTACGCATCGAATATGCAAATGAGCATTTACGCCGATTCAGAAACGAACGACCGCCCGGCGTTTTTTCTTTAAGTCGTTTGCGTTCGGCTTTTTCCAGCGGAAAGTTACCCCTGCTATAGCAGGGGTAAGTGCGGCGTATCCTATGTTAAGTATGGCCGTCGTTCCCGCGCCGAGTTTTAAATTTTTTACGTCTTTTGCGCAAGTCGTTCGCGAAAACGACCGGTCGTAATTTACGTTAACGTCGAAACCAATGACGTCCTTGCGACGTCATTTGGAGCAATGCACGCTGGGAAAATTTGCGGACGGCGCATGCGCTATTCGATCGGCGCGGGGACGCGCCTGATTTAAAAAGTACACGCCCCCTAGCCGCGGAATTTGAATTCCGCCGGGGGATTTACGATACGCCGCCGCAACTCTAGAGGCAAGTTCTTTCTGAATAAAGCACTTGCTTCAAAAAATAGCGGTGGCATAACGTAAATCAGATCAGGTTACACGGCTCTAAAGATCTGCTAACCAACCTGAATCTAGCCCGGTATATCGAAATAAGACGCACAAGCTCATCCTTAGTCCTGAGTAGCGCTTGGGACCATAAAAGATATATATATCTCCAAATAACACACCCCCCAAGCTCATCTCTTCACCACACACAGCCACAAAGACAGGAGAATTCTTGTTGGGCGGTGTATTAGTGCTCGGAGGAACACACTAAGACCAAATTCTAATGTTTCAAAGAATGTCGGGCAAATTGGTCGCCCCTCAAGCATGTTCACTTCATCAAATCTGGCCCTCTTTGAAAAAAGTTTGGACACCCCTGACCTACAATATTAAGGTTTAGTGGCGAAACAGGCGAAAAAGGGTTCGTAAGGAGATGGGAAGGTTGGGTAATGTACAGCAATCACTGAGATATGCTGAAAGGATGGCATAGGGAAGGGTAGAGGAGAGAGTCTGAGAGGGTCGGAAACAAAAGACTGGCATTTGGAGAGATCCGGGGTGGGGTGAGCGGGTGGTACTAATTTTAGACTGTTTTCATTTTTTTCATTTGTGGGGCCGGTAGTGGCAAAAAGCTAATAAAGAAATTGAAAAAAAAAAAAAATAAGTGTGCTGCTGTTCCTTCACAGTCCAATCATTGGCTGAGGGCCATGAAGTAACCAAGCTGTATGGCATAGCTACAGCAGAGAAGAGTCCCCAGTCTGGCTGTGCTGTCTGGCAGGGCTGTGTTAATCACAGGACTGGCTGGGCAGAAATACAAACTCTTTGGCAAGTATCAACGGTATAAAGCCTGTGGGGGGGGGGGGTCAGCTTTATGGCCCCATAGGTTAATAAGCAAAAACCAGCATAGGAAAACATTGGGTTGAATTACCGCTTTAAAATATATATTGCAACGAGATGTTTTTTTAATGTTACATATTATTATAACATCACAAAATAAATAATAAACTTACTTTAGCTATAAATATATATTATTTTAAATAAAACTTAAATTATTTTGATTATTAAAGCGACTCGGTCACCCGAAAGTCATTTTTACGGAAGAGGTCACTTCATGAATATATTCATTTTCCCCGCAGCCCATGTACTGACAATCGACAGCTTCGCCGCTCCCCATTGTTGTAAGTATTCTAGACCTCAGGATGTGTAGAATACTCGCTCCCACGTCGGCCGCTGTGTGGGAGGAACAAGTATTTAGAGTCATTGGACAGTCGTACATTTACAGCAGCAAGGAGTGGAGATGTGGCGACATTTCAACATACAAACTGCCAGAAAAGGAAACATATTCACACGTCTATTAAAGATGACCTGTTGGGTTATAGTGATAGTCACTTTAAAGCAACTCTTTCTATTGCCAAGGGTAATTAACCCCTTCAGCTCCGGAAGATTCCCCCCTCCTTTCCTCACCAGACCATTTTTTGCGATACGGCACTGCGTTACTTTAACTGACAATTGCGCAGTCGTGCGACGCTGTACCCAAATAAAATTGACGTCCCTTTTTTCCCCACAAATAGAGCTTTCTTTTGGTGGTATTTAATTACCTCTGCAGTTTTTATTTTTTTTAAATATAAGCAAAAAAGACCAACAATTGTGAAAAAATAAATATATATATATATATATATATATGTTTTACTTTCTGCTATAAAAAGTATCCAATAAAAAAAAATGTAAAAAATAAATAAATATCGGATTTCTTCATAAATTTAGGCCAATATGCATTCTGGAACGTATTTTTGGTAAAAATCCCATTAAGCGTATATTAATTAGTTTGCACACAAGTTATAGCATCTACAAACTATGGGATTTATTTATGGAATTTTTACTTTTACTAGTAATGACGGCAATTGATAGCAGAATGACAACATTTCAACAGACAAATCAGACACCAAGTGACACTTTTTTTTAAACCAGTGACATCAATACAGTGATCAGTAAAAATATGCACTGTCACTGTACTAATGACACTGGCTGGGAAGGGATTAATATCAGGGGTGAGCAAGTAGTTAGGTGTGTGCCTAACCAGTGCTTGGTTACTGTGTGGGAGGTGCTTGTACTATGGGAAGGCAGAGATCCGTGTTCTTGCTTTGCAGAAACACGGGATCAATACCTTCCCTACCGACAGAACGGCGATCTGCCTGGTTTACATGGGCAGACCGCTGTTCTGCTTGTGTCCTGAACTATCGTCGGGTCCCGGCAGATATCGAATCCACTGGACCCGCTGATTTGCTCCACTGTGTCCAATCACAGAGGGAGCAGGTCGCCGGCATACGTTATCCTGCGCAGGAGAGTCGCCTTGTATATACAGTATATGGTTGGCAAGTGGTTAAAATCGCTGCTAAATCTTAAGGAAGAATTAACCATTATATATTTTTGCATAGATATATTGGTCCAGCTTGGACCAGTGTAACTATGTATATACCATTCCTACCCAATGCCCTGGAAGCTAGAATTTACTGAAGTGAACTTGGCTAGTCCGGATCTGATGCATTGTGAGGAGCGGACAACGAGTGCCATTCAAGGTGGACAAGGTGGAGAGGCAGGGCGGTGACATCACGCTCTCCACCTTGTCCAATCAGAGAACGCTTTGAGGGTGCAGTGAAAAGTTGCATGTCAAGTTGCAACACAATCCATATAAAATCGGCACACTAAGGCCCCTTTCACATGTACGGATCCTGTGAGGATCTGTACACGTCTCATCCGCTTGTTCAGCGGGGATCGCTCCGATGATCACTGCTAAGCCGGCAGATGACAGGGCAGTCCCTGCCAGTCACAATTACACAGTAACCAGTGCATTTTTATAGCACTAATCGCTGTATAAATGTGAATGGTCCTAAAATAGTGTCAAAAGTGTCCGATATGTCTGCCACAATGTCCCAGTCATAAAAATTGCAGATCGCCGCCATTACTAGTAAAAAAAAAACAAAAAAAAAAAAACAAACAACAATAAAAATGCCATACATTTATCCCATATTTTGTAGGTGCTATAACTTTTGCGCAAACCAATCAATATACGCATATTGCGATTTTTTTACCAAGAATATGCAGAAGAATACATAATCGGCCTAAACTGAGGAATACATTTATTTATATGTTTTTGGGGGATATTTATTATAGCAAAAAGTAAAAAATATTGCTTGTTCTTCAAAATTGTCGCTCTTTTTTTTTTTGTTTGTTTGTTTATAGTGCAAAAAATAAAAACCACAGAGGTGATGAAATACCACCAAAAGAAAGCTCTATTTGTGGGTAAAAAAATCTAAATTTCATATGGGTACAGTGTTGCATGACCGCGCAATTGCCATTCAAACTGTTACAGCACTGAAAGCTGAAAATTGCCATGGGCAGGAAGGGGGTGAAAATGTCCAGTATTGAAGTGGTTAAGAATGTTGATTTTGGGGGGGGATTTTTTTTGTAAAAATGCATTTACATTTAGCAAACACATGCAGCTGAAGAAAAAAAATACAGTGTCTCTCTACTGGACTTTTATTCGTTTTATCTTCCAAATAAAAATATCCCACTCTTCACAATCACTATATTTGTGAGCAACCATTTATTTATATTTTTAATTAGAACCAAAATATCTGATGTTCCTTGAGAATTAATTGAGAATCGCTACTACATCTATCCAGCCAGATATTGAGTTTGTTTATCAAAAAAACAGTGTTGAAAATGTTGCTCTCTTTTACTTTTATAATAAAACATAATTTTTCTTAAATATTTTTTTATTACTCAGATAGATACATTATCTATATCAGTGATCGTTAACTTGTGATCTGCCCCAACTTTTTCTGCCCATCAGCTATTCTTATCCTCGTTAGTATATTTAATGTGCGGTTGGACACCTCTGTAAAACGAATTTGCAATAAAATATCTCTAGTAAAAGTCTTGTAATTTTTATTTTATTTTGAAAATTGAAAATATTTTGTATTATTTTCACATTTGATGATATTACTTGCAGATATATTGTATAACTGTCCACAGAATAGTAGCAGTGGTTGCGCTATTGTGGAATTGATTATTGGATGGTACACTAATATTAATGTCCCAAAAAATATTTTTGTACATGTATACTATAATAAAAATAATCGAGTGGCAACATTACTCACTGATGAGACAAGAAGATGTGTTTATTCCCCGATATGCCAAGCCACCTACCCAAGCTACGTAGAGAAACTCACCCGCAATCATTGTGTCTCAAATAAATCCATCCCTCCTCTGCACAAAAGGTTAACTAGCCAAGTCCTAGCAGAACGAGCTTCGATATTTATATATTTATTTTATCTCAATTACCAAAAAGGCCCAAAAGATTAAGTGTTTATGGGGGATTACTGCTTGCCTCCAGCAAAATCAAGGCACAAGGCCAAAAACTTAAAATGCTGTACAATGAGCCAAGAACGGGTAGATGAAGTAGCCCGTTGAAGAAAAAAAAAAAAAACAGAATAACATAAAAATGATGTTATAAAATCATGTGGCCAAAACATTAAATAATGGAGAGGATAAAGGCGTTATTTGTGCAGAACCTACATCCTCCGCTATGATCTGCTAGATTTATCGTCCGTTTATAGCTTTTAAAGAATTTCACTTTTAAAATGCTGAAAAATTTGTGGCATTAAAGATTACATTTCTGAAATGTGTAGAAAAAGGAAATGGCAGCAACGTAGAGAAGGGAAATATTCCTTCAATGTGCAAGTAAGAAAAAGCTAGAGCCACAAGGAAGAACTTAAGGCCATCACAAGTGTTTAATGACCTCCGGAAGATTTTACCCCTTCATGATCAGGTCATTTTTTTGCTATTCAACACTGTGCTACTTTAACTGCCAATTGCGTGGTCATGCAACGCTATAGCCAAACTAAATTTACATCATTTATTTTTCACACAAATAGTTTTTTTTTTGGTGGTATTTGATCACCACTGGGTTTTTTATTTTTAATTATATAAACAGAAAATGGCAAATAAAAATAAAAAATGTTTTACTTTCTGCTATAAAGTATATATATATATATATATATATATATATATATATATATATATATATATATATATATAATCAAATTTCTTCAAAGATTTAGGTCAAAATGTATTCTGCTAAGAAAATCCCAATAAGTGTATATTGATTGGTCTGGGTGAAAGTTATAGTGTCTACAAATGACTGTATATATACACATAGGAATATTTTTCATACTAATATTGGCAGTGATCAGAGACTTATAGTGGGACTGTGATAATGCGGCGAAAAATCTGACACCAACTGACACTGGGTGGGAACTGACCGACACCAACATCACCAGTGATACTAATACAGTGATCAGTGCTGATACTAGTACTACTGTACTAATGACACTGGCTGGGAAGGGGTTAACATCGGGGGGCAATCAAAGGGTTGACTGTGTGCCCAACAATGTGTAATATGTGTAAAGTCTGCTGCTTTTACTAATCAAGGCGGTTGTTTTTTTTCTCCATGATTTGCAGGAAGAAAAAAACAGCCACATCGCTGCTCCATGTACAGAACCCTGTGCTGTTAGTAAACACAGAGCTCTGTACTGTGATTCCCTAAGCCAATCAGCTGGTCCCGGCCATAAATCATTGGCTGGGACCTGCTGAACGACTTGTGCTGTACCAAATGCTCAGTACAATATCATAATAGAGTCACTTTTTTTTTTAATTCAGGTACTTACATAGCGCCGTCAATTTACACAGCTCTTTACATATACATTGTACATTCACATCAGTCACTGCCCTCAAGGGGCTTACAATCTAAAGGTCTCTAACTCACATTCATACATACACATATTAAGGCCAATTTGGACAGGAACCAATTAACCTACCAGCGTGTCTTTGGAGTGTTGAAGGAAACCCACGTAGGCACAGGGAGAACATGCAAACTCCAGGCAAGTAATGTCGTGGTTGGTATTCAAACCACTGTGCTGCCGCAATAGGGTCAAATGACCTATAAGCGTGTCTTTGAAGTGTGGGAGAAAACGTGTATCTGAAGGAAAGCCACGCGAACACAAGGAGAACATGCAAACTCCATGCAGGGTCCTCACCGGATTTCAAACTAAGGATGCTAGTACTGCAAGGCATAAGTGCCAACCACTTAGGCCCCTTTCACACGTGCGGATCCGTTTTTAGACATCCGCTTGCTCAGCGGGCATCGCTCCGTTGAACCCTGCTGAGCCGGCGGAAGACTAGACCGTCTATGCACACTTTGAAGAAACAGACCTGTCAGATCTCTGCTTTCCTCTATGGGGGATAGGATGAAAACGGAAAGTCTGTCCGTTTTCATCCGATCGGATAGGCGGATGGAAAATAGGGTTTGCATCCATATGGATTTAGCGGAGCGGATGTCAGCGGACACATCACCGCTGCCATCCGTCACTCCATAGAGATGTATGGAGAGTTCGTTCAGGTCTGCCTGAAAAAACAGACAGGTGGATCTGAACGGTCCGCACGGGTGAAAGGGGCCTAAGGGACTGTGCTGCAAATCCAGAGGCATATTTATAAAGCAGCAAAATGGGACCTTCACCAAACATTCACTGCAGGTAAGTCAATTACTTTAATATCAGAAACATGCCCCAGGAAGATACACCTGCAGTGAATGTTTGGTGAAGGTAGCATTCACAGATTCATGAACATACCCCATAAGCCTGCAGCACTGTAGATATAATGAAGAGTTAACCCAACACCAGCAGTGGGATTACAGTCTCAATTGGGTAGAAGAGAGGTTTCCCCATTGTTGGCATAAGACGGGAGCTCTAAGCAGCTGCCAAAGTTTCAAAAAGTCCTGTAAATGCTCGATAAATGTGCCAAGCTATGAAGATTATGTCATCTGTTTTTCTTTTAGAACTTTGAAACTTCAGCACACCCCTTTAAAAACAGAAGGAGTATGCATGTCCTACCTAGACAACCCTTAAACAAATCTCCTTTTTTTATTTTATTTTTTAAGGATAGGCAGAGTCATGCCATATCATTTCTTTATGCCCCACTGGCCAACTGTGCATCCTGATCAGACAAGCTCAGATACAGCCTACAATTATACAGCCATTAACTACAACTTGCATACAGCTGTGTCGGTTTAAAACTTAAATAAATGGGATCCAAACAGTTCCTTCTGTAATTAAGAGCCTACCTGCTAACATTACATGTACTAAAAATGTTTAACAGCCAACATACATGGCACGTTTCAACATTTTAATATCTAAAAGTGAATGGTTAACATTTAACCTCTTTTTAAAATGTATTTTATTTGTATGTAAATCCCAATGGTAGTCCCTTATAATGATACTCAAATTAATTCAGCATTCATTGAAGATTGACAGGCCAGCTTGTAGACAGACCTTTGGCTGTTTGCTGACCACAAGTTCCAGCATGGCTAATGTCTAGTACACACGATCAGAAGATAAGACTAAAAATACCGCTTTCAAGGTGATCGTACGATAATCTGATTATTATAATCGTTTTTTTTTTAAATAACAAACATGTTATACTTACCTCCACTCTGCAGTTCGTTTTGCACAGATTGGCCCCGATCCACCTGTTCTGGGGTCCCACGGGGGATCCCCGCAATAGATAACCCCCTCTGGGAAGCTCTCTGCCATGGGGGTTACCTAGCGTGTGTGCTCCTGTGTCATACACTCGGCGTCCATAGCCGCCGAGTGTATGACTCGGTCCCACCCCGGGCGGGCGCATCATTGGATTTGACTGACTGCAACGGGAGCCAATGGCTGTGCTACTATCAATCTATCAAATGAAGAGCAGAGAAGCCGCGAAGACAGCAACGCGGGATCTCCCCCACAGAAATTCGGGGCTCAGGTAAGTAAAACGGGGGCTCACCTTAATGCCGCGTACACACGATCGGACATTCCGACAACAAAACCGTGGATTTTTTTTCAGACGGATGTTGGCTCAAACTTGTCTTGCATACACATGATCACACAAATGTTGTCGGAAATTCGGAACGTGGTGACGTACGAAAAATGAAGTTCAATAGCCAGTGCGGCTCTTCTGCTTGATTCAGAGCATGCGTGTAATTTTGTGCTTTGGAATTGGCTACACACGATCGGAATTTCCAACAACAATTTTTGTTGTCGGAAAATTTGAGAATCAGCTATCAAACATTTGTTGTCGGGAATTCCGACCGTGTGTACGCGGCATAATGCATAGAATACATTAAGGTGAAAAAACACAAGGATTTACAACCCCTTTAATACACAGCTTTTGAGAGCCGATCATAACAATTCATGCAAATTTATCCAAAAGGGACAAACACAATTTTTTTCTCGTATGATACCAAAATGTATTTTCTTTTACTCAGTATAATAATTGTCCAGGAAAAAAAATCAGATAGCCAAGATCATGCATGCTCAGAAACGACAGAATACATTACAATACATCACTTCATATGTCGTATGAGAATTTCCATAACTTTAGTAGCCTCTTCATGTTCGATATGAGACTAGCATGCAAAAAAAAAAAAATGGACAATCATTCGACCGATATTCTCATCATGTGTACGAGGCTTAATTGGCAAGGTACACTTAGGACTTTTAGCTCCCCAATGACCATTGGTTCACCAATAGCTAGCCAAGTAGGAATCTTCTGTGAAACGCCTGCTGGCTACTTAGCAGAAGATTTAAGCCTTTCCTTAAAGACAAACAAAATGATGAATAGGTGCCAGCTTGCACAATACCTTAAACTAATGGGAATAGAGGAAGCAGGTTTTTTTTTTTTTCACCGTTTAAGTCATGGATCTACCGCAAACACATTTGAAAGACGTTAAGTCGCATAAGGGTTTCTGTAAGCTCTGCAGTCCTGCAGCATGATGGATTGCACTTTACAGCAATGAAAAATGTGACGGAGGCCCCGGCCTGAAACCTGCCTTTGTACTGCATTGTAACCGACTGGTCCGGCTCGGAGATAAAGATCAGCTGCCTGGCAGCCTTTAAAACACACACTTCAACTTGTGCTCCCTTTTGGGTTGTACAGCAGCCCTGTGCCAGGAGCCATGGCCAAAAAGTGTGTCTAATGAAGTGTCTGAGATGAGTAAATAAGAAATTAATGTTAGCAAACAGCTGATTTCAATGCAGCGCTGAGAGTCTACGAAGGATTTGATTTGTTGCCCGCCCATGTGCGCCCTTAGTAATGCAATGCACCTAATTCCGCCTATAGCAATTTTTAAATAATGTATTATCCGTAGCGGCATTAATATTATGCGGCATTGGAGCATAAATCCCCTTGGCAACTAAATTCCTTGTTTCAATTTCTCGGTGCAGGTTAAAGAATGAAAGCTAATATATGATTGGTTGCTATGGCCAAAAGGTCTACTTTTACTTCAGTATTCATAAAGCAGCCTTGCCTCCACCCCCCCAGAGCTACCCCGTGGTTTCCCATTATAATAGGACTGCAACATCCTTTGTGCCTGTGTTGTGTGGAAGCAAGTACTCCAAATAAAGGCATTCTCTGACCATACAGCAAGCTCTGGCAATAATGGCTTGGGGTACAGAAGGCTAGTGTTTCTCAAACTTATTACATTATGTGGCCTTATTAATCAAGCAAGTGTTGGACGAATTCCATAAAATATCTGCCAGGTTATTTTCACTGGGCCCCTTGAGTCAGCATAATCTATATCCTTAAAGATACACCTTCTTGCTTGGCGGAGGGGGGTGCCTCTACAATACCACCCAAATTCATGGGTTATGCAACCTGAAAATATCTTCATGTTATTCACAAGCTCTAATGCACTGGGAGCCAAGATCAGTAGGATCTCTTCAGGAATAAAAACGTAGGTTTGAGCATTCTGTGCGCTGACCTACGCCTTGTGTGTACTACTATGGCTATAATATACAGGTGAACATGACTGCTGTTGCAGTGGTGGCACTAGATAGATAGATTTGCAGAGGTGCATCAAAAAAGCTTATGTGTAAGGCATGCCACCATCCAAATTTGCATCAGTATCTTTTCAAGCAATCCCTTTTGGATTTTGAAAGCAAGTAACCAAATAGTATTTTTTTCTCCCTTTCTTGCCCATCACATTTAAGCAATCCATTTTGAATTTGTAAGTAACCAAAATACAGTATTTTTTTGTTCTCTCTTTTTTCGCCTATCACATTTAAGCAATCCCTTTTGAATTTGGAAGCAAAAAAAACAAATACAGTATTTTTTTCTCTCTCTCTTTCTCGCCTATCACATTTAAACAAGCCCTTTTGATTTTGAAAGCAAGTAACCAAATACAGTATTTTTTTCTCTCTTTATCGCATTTATCATTATCCAAAACGTAAAATTTGTTAGCTTAAAAACAAAGTAATCTCGTCTTCTAAACAGTATATATTTATGGTCACACTAAATAAGTGTCAAGCCCTGTACATACGATCCATCCGATGAAAACGGTCTGATGGACCGTTTTCATCGGTTAACCGATGAAGCTGACTGACGTAAAACACAACAACGTGCTGAAAAAAACTAAGTTCAACGCTTCCAAGCATTTGTCGACTTGATTCTGAGCATGCGTGGATTTTTAACCGATGGAAGTGCCTACAAACGATCGTTTTTTTTTTTTTCTATCGTTAGGTATCCATCGGTTAAATTTAAAACAAGATTGCTTTTTGTTTAACCTATGGATAAATAACCGATGGGGCCCACACACAATCGGTTTGGACCGATGAAAACGGTCCATCAGACCATTCTCATCGGTTCAACCGATCGTGTGTAAGCGGCCTCATAGGTTATTTTTTAGGGGGAGGAGGGGAGAATTTACAATGAAAATGTTGAAATATATATATATATATATATATATAATGCAGCATTGTTGAAAAAATTCCAAACACAGCAACAGTTAAAAAAAAAAAAGAACACACACACATCTATCTATCTATCTATCTATCTATCTATCTATCTATATATACACACACACATATAAATATCGATAGAGAGATAGAGAGATTAAGAGAGATAGAGAGAGAGATAGAGATAGAGAGAAAGAAAAAGAGGGAAAGAGAAATGTTTATATATATATATATATATATATATATATATATATATATATATATATATATATATATATGTGTGTGTGTGTGTTTGCATAGATAGATAGATAGATAGATAGATAGATCTCTATCAAACTATGGATAGATAGATAGATAGATAGTTTGATAGAGATCTATCTATCTATCTATAGATAGATAGATAGATAGATATACAATATATACAACATATAATTAAATTATATTATATAATATTATATTATATAATGATTATAACAGTAATCAATAAAAGGTTGATAAAATAAGAGCAAATATTGTGAAATTCAAAATATATCTGCAGAGCAATGGTTAAATGCAAGTGTAAGCACGTTTTTGGTAAAACACTGCAAAATAAGCATCCTTACCTTGCTCTTCTTTCTTCATCTTTTAATACCTCATATATTGCTACCAACTGAAAAAAATATAAGAAAGAAAAAAAAAGGTAAAAAATTTATAAAAAGAAGATCAGTCTAAAAATAAGAAAGATGGAATTATTTTATTAAATTGCAGTAATTCACAATTAGTGCTATTTTAGTGTAAACCAAATCACGTGTCCCAACCATCTAATTACTGCTGCACAGAAGGAAATAAATAATAGTGATAAAACTTTAACCGAGCCAATGATTGCCAACTGAAATCACAATTTATGAGCACATCACTTTAGTGAAAAACAAAAAACAAAAAACAGAAAAGCGAGCAAGCACGAAAATCATTTGACCATACAAAATTAAAACCAAAAAGACAGAATTCAAAAAGATAAATAATATATAAAATATACTTCGTAGATACGTTGAGGACTTACTTGTCTGAACTGAGTTTCTGCGTTTTCCTCCTTGTTCTTGTCTGGATGAAGTATTAAGGAGAGCCTGCGATAGGCTTTTCTGATGTCAGCAGATGAAGCATCCTGAAAAACAAGAAGAAGTGGGAGGGGGATGAGGGAAACACAAAGCAAACTTTTGTAGAGACTCTGAAATTCCCAGAGCCTCGTTAAGATGTAAAGATAGCCAACCAAGCACAGAACCTTAGGCAATGTAATTCGAGACGCCAGTGAACAAGCTAGAGTGACCCACATGAATGAACAATTATTCAGCCTAATTTCACTTTTTTATTTTTTTCAAATTCCCCACAAATATTGGACCCGACCCTTGCAAAGCAGATCTTGTTTTCTTTTGCGCTCAGAAATATTAACTAAAAAAGCATCACGAGATGTAGAAATCCCGGGACTTCATGACGTTTTATCCCAAGAAACATCCACAAGGTAAGAAGGGGAGGAAAATAAGGATTTTTTTTTTCCAGAATTTATACTCTATAATTGCATCACGCAAAATAATCAAATGATATATTTTGGACTTGTAGCTCTAGCAATCAGTCTCAGTGATGGTAGAAGTGTATGAACATTTTTAGCTAGGATATACGACCTTAACTTTGCAAAAGAGCACAAGAGTAAAATGAAACTTTGTCATAAAACAATATAATGGCAGAAGATGTTGAATAAAATATGCCATAACTGAGATTCTTATTAAAACGTGAGTGTGATTTATCTTTACTGTGACTAATGTTTGTTTACCATCAAAAGTAAAAAAAATACTGCCACAAACCTACAAATTAAGTAAAGATAAATTATAATAATAGACATAATTATACAGATTTATTTTAATTTCCACAATTAAGGCAAAAAAAAAAAAAACACTTAACATTCACCAGCCATTTTTAAAACCTCTACAATCACTCAAGTAGATAACATTGTAGTAGTTATATTATCAACTACTTTACCATTTTATTTTTATTTAAGCTTATACATTTTTAAACCACCTAAACTGTTTAGGTATGATTTGTTTTATTTTTTTTAACAAAGTATTATCTCTTTCTTTGATATATAAACATTAAATATATAACAAAAGGTCTCCCAGAGCACTTTGGGTTAGCTAAAGGAGCACAGTACAAACTGCACTGCTTATTTTAAGGCACAATCTGTCTGAAAAATTCTGTTAATGGGCCTGGAGCTGGAGGAGCTTCTTTCATCAAATATGACCAAAACGCATATCAAATCTAAAAAGGAGCTTAAGATGTATTTTAAATTTTGCAGTCAAATCTGAGAAACTCCCACTATATGTCTGTTACATGTTTCCCTTTTGCTCAGAATCCCTACAAGTTTGAAAAATATTTCTAACCTTCCTAGTTGTTTCTTTGAATCACGTTTATACAGTTTGTAAGCTATTCTGAAAAATTTCAAAATGCAATAGGACAGACTTTTTTTTTAATTAATTATATACAATATAATCACCCAAACCTTCAACGCAATCTCTACTTATAGGCTGTACTATAGGCACACAATTTTTATTTTTAATTTAGCCTTAAATATATAAATTTATTTTGTGTGTACGAAATGGCTTTGCAAACCAGATGACACTTGGTTAAAACAAGTGGTGACATCATCACTGTGCTGCACATACCGTGTGCAGAGAGTAGAGCTATAGGAAGGGAAGGGGAGGGAGGCCCAGCCACTTTAGGCTGCCTGCAGAAAACTACAGGAGGGGCGGATACAAGACCAGCGAGTGGTCTTTATTACAGGAAGCTCCTGCACAGAAACCAAGTAAGTGCAGGAGTCGTTTTATAATGGAGTACTGCACAGATCTGGGAAAAATACCCCAAAACACTAAGATTTAAGTAAGAACACACATGGATTTTGCATTTAGACAAAACTTGTTTAGCCCAAAGCTTAGCTTTAAAGTTCAATGTACTCAAAATCAGAATAAACAATATTGATATGTAATATTTCATTAACCTGACTACAATTTTTTTATTTATTTTTTCATTCTGACTAGAATAAAATAATTAGTGATGCACTGAAATTATGGCTGCCAAAAATTTTCGGCCGAAAATAAGGTTTTCAGCGTTGTGCCGACAGAAAAATAAGTGTCAATAATGGCTGCCGAAAATGACCACAATTTTACTGATATTTTTATGGTATGTTTTTCATAGGTCGTGTGACTCAAAATAATACATCAAAAAAGCAACATGGGTAAATTTTTGATGCGTTCTTGTTGCATCCTCAATGCATTTCAATAGGAGGTGCATTTTTGGTGTGGTTTGCCAAATGTAAACAAAAAATGCAGCAAGCAGGATTTTTAACACTGCCTCAAAAGCTGCCAATTATAGTCAACAATAAATGCATGACGATATGAATTAAAAAGTCGAATATAATACAATTATTTATAAAAAATACAATTTTATATATATATATATATATATATATATATCTATCTATATCTCAAAAAAATGAATGTCAATTTCAGTTTCGGTCAGGTAAATCCTGAATTTTTCGTCTCAAAATTTTCATTTTGGTACACCACTTCATAGGCCGATTCATCATTTATGGACATACTTCGGTTAGACATATGGTCAACCATCACAAACAATACAATACCTAAAATTTGCAGTAAACACAAGATAATTTTCAAACTGGACTCATTGGTCTTTAGACCACATATGTTCCTGTTGTATGATGACCAGGTACAAAGACAGACAGTAGTGCCGGCCAGGTCACCAATTTCTGTCCTAGGCTTTCAATATTCAGTCACTGTTAAGTGGACTTTGGTGGGCAGCTATAGGCATACCACATACCGTATGCTGCTACCTGCCTATAGTAATACCACCATGTACCATGAAAAATACTATTTCAACAAAATGCATCAATGTATTTTACTTTGATTGCATTTAATATAATTACCAGTGTTTCAAAAGGAGTGCAAGATAACTGCGAAACACTCAAAATGTTCCAACATCTAACACTCATGTCCAAAATTAAACTAGCCGCAAAGAATTCAAGTGACATACAAAGAAAATTACTGTAGTTTAACCCCTTCTGGATGGCATTCTGAGAATTTACAACATGATTTGTCTATCTGAAAGCCAAGCACACTCTTCTGTTATGACTCGATATGTTACAAAGCCTGACATACAATGATAATCACAACAGACTGCCATTGCAATAATAAAAGCTTAGGTAGCGCTTGTTGTTGTAACCTTCGCTTCCTTAGATTGTAAGCTCCTTGAGGGCAGGGACTGATGAAAATGTACAGTATATAAAAGGAATGTGTAAATTGTCAACACTAAATAAAGACCTGTAATAAATAATTACAATTTTTGCTCACTGGCACGTAAAAATAGTGGAAGATACATGGAAATCAACACACTTTTCAGTTAATCTCCACAAACAACCCTAATCCATTTCAAATTATCTTTAAAAAATTGTTTACATAATTGAGGGCTACAATAGGGCTTTTAATTTTGGCATACAATAAGCCAAGACTATGTACAGGATAAAATTCTAGTAAAATATTTTTTATTAAAATGTGTTAAACTGCAGTGTAAACATTTTAAGCGCATAAGTCTACAATGCAAGGGGGTAAATTTACTAAAACCGGAGAGTGCAAAATCTGGTGCAGTTGTGCAAGATAGTCAATCAGCTTCTAACTTCAGCTTGTTCAATTAAAGTCGTTGTAAAGGCAGGTTTTTAATCTTATGCCGCGTACACACGACCATTTTTCATGGCGTTTTAAGGTCATTAAAAACGATCGTGTGTGGGCTCCAGAGCATTTTTCATGACGTGAAAAATGGGCATTAAAAATTTACAACATGAGCTATTTTTTCGTGTTGTTTTTCACATTGCCGTTTTGTACGTCGTGAAAAACGTTCATGTGTAGGCTTTGACGACGTGAAAAAAACGTGCATGCAAAGAAGAAAGTTATGAGACGGGAGTGCTCGTTCTGGTAAAACTAGCGCTCGTAATGGAGATCGCACATTCGTCACGCTGTAACAGACTGAAAAGCACGAAGACTGAAAAGCGCGAATCGTCTCCCACCAAACTTTTACTAACACGAAATCAGCAAAAGCAGCCCAAAAAGTGGCGCCATCGGAATGGAACTTCCCCTTTATAGTGCCGTCGTACGTCACCGCGCTTTTCGCTCGAGCATTTTTTTTTACAATCGTGTATAGGCGAGGCAGGCTTGACAAGAATCACGTCTACAAAAAGGTAGTTTTTTCTAGACCATTAAAAATGGTCGTGTGTACGCGGCATCATGCATTCTATGCATTAAAGTGGAAGTAAACCCTCCTATCGTTTTCAGCCAAGGAAGCGGCCATCTTGACCACTGCTTAATCTGCAACTGCCATGATGCTGTACATGTGACCTATTATGAAACCAGCCATTGGATGGTTTGGCAGTTTGGTTGAGAGCACAAACCACAAACAAATGTGACAGCTAGCATTTCCGGCATGCCGGGAATGTTAACTGTTTTTGTAACCATCAAATTGAAGTGTTTACTTCCACTTTAAGTTACAAAGCCTTCTGTGTTCAGCAGCTCCTCTCAGCCCCGCCACCTAAAGCCTCGTACACACAATCGGATATCTAATGAAATCTAATCCGATGGATTTTTTCATGGGAAATATCCGATAAAGCGGACTTTTATTAGTCTTGCACACACCATTAGTCAAAAATCCGACCGTGCCAAAACGCGGTGACGTAAAACACTACGACGTACTGAGAAAAATTAAGTTCAATGCTTCCGAGCATGCGTCGACTTGATTCTGAGCATGCGTGGATTTTTGACCGATGGACTTCCACACAGACGATCGTTTTTTTATCCATAGGAAAAAAATTTAAAACATGTTCTATTTTTTTGCTCCAAAAAAAAGAAAGAAAACAAACCGATGGGGCCCACACATGATCGGTTTGTCTGATGAAAACAGTCCATCGGTCTGTTTTCATTGGACAAACCGATTGTGTGTACAGGGCTTAATACTTACCTGAGCCCCCTCTCGATCCAGCGATGTCCACAAATGCCTCGGTCATCCAGGACGCTCTCGCCTGATTGGCTGAGATACTTTAGCTCCTGCTGCTGTCAAACTCAGTTAGCCAATGAGGAGAGGGGGGGGGGGGCGAACCACGGCTCAGTGTCTGAATAGATACACGGAGCTTAGGCTTGGCTCGGGTGCCCCCCATAGCACTCAACAGGAGGGAGAGGCCAGGAGCGCCAGCCCCTCAAGAAGAGGAGGATGCGGGCTGCTTTGTTACACAGGGCAGGTAAGTATAACACATTTATTTTTTTAATAGAAAAAAAAAAATTCTCTTTACAATCACTTTAAGCTTTGACAAGAAAAAAAGAAAACTGGAAGCGGATTGGTTTCTATGCAGGAGCTGCACCAGATTTTGCACTATCTAGTTTTAGTAAATCAACCCCAAGGAGTATTAAAGAGGGTGAGAGCAACATTGGATTTCTTTTAAGCTTCGTACACACGATCAGTCCATCCGATGAGAACGGTCTGAAGGACCGTTGTCATAGGTTAACTGATGAAGCTGACTGATGGTCCATCACGCCTACACACCATAGGTTAAATAACCAATCGTGTCAGAACGCGGTGACGTAAAACACAACGACGTGCTGAAAAAAACAAAGTTCAATGCTTCCAAGCTTGCGTCGACTTGATTCTGAGCATGCGCGGGTTTTTAACCGATGGTTTTGCATACTAACGATCGGTTTTGACCTATCAGTTACCAAGCCATCGGTTAAATTTTAAAGCAAGTTTGCTTTTTTTTAACCTATGGTTAAATAACCCATGGGGCCCACACACAATCGGTTTTGACCCATGAAAATGGTCCTTCAGACCGTTGTCCTCTGGTTAACCTATTGTGTGTACGAGGCCTTATTTTCCATTAAATATGACAGCAAGCACGTCATTATATACCATTACAACCAATAAAAAAATCTTAAACATAAGGATCTATCGTAGAATAACATATTATTAATGGAGCAAGACAATTCAGCTCAGAAAAATCAGGACACCTCTGCCCTTGAAGGGGTTAAAGGGAATACCGAGTGAACACCACGGGGAAGGACATAAAGATATACAGATGTTCTGCTAATTTGTAAAAAAAAATATTAAGCAACAAAAGTAATAGACATGAGCAGCAACCAAAATACTAATACCAACAACAGCTTCTGTAAAGATGAATTTCAGGCCGAAATTCTTTTTGCAATATCCCTCGAGAAGGTCACACGTCTCTTTTGTATATTATAGTCACAATAGGAGCAACAATTGCCCTTTGTAACACAGTGTTTTCAATTACCTGAAAACCTTTTGCAACATGTAGAAATGTGTCAGATAAGAGTAAGGAAGATACGGATGGGATTCCCAAGGACTTTTATGGTGGAAGTATTTTGCATCGCAGTGCGTTTCATCTCTGCTGGTAAGACGCACGCCGACGACGAACAATTAAGTTGCTACATACGCTTATGGCTTGTATTGTTTTTTTTAAATTCTCTCCCAAACAAAGAAAACTTTGTTCAATGTCAACACATTCTGTAAAATGACAGATACCAAAGAACGATGACAACTATTTACATCCAGCATTCATCTAACCCCATCCTGCCCCTCCTCCTCAACACACACACCAAATGGTCTGCTGTAGGAGAAAAAAAAAAGTGCTGGCGTTTGCAGGAGCGTGCATTGCTATAGATCAGGGATATGCAATTAGCGGACCTCCAGCTGTTGCCAAACTACAAGTCCCATCATGCCTCCGCCTCTGGGTGTCATGCTTGTGGCTGTCAGTGTCTTGCTAAGCCTCATGGGACTTGTAGTTCTGCAACAGCTGGAGGTCCGCTAATTGCTTATCCCTGCTATAGATAGAGAGTGTTTTTTTTTTTTGCATTTTCCATTAATGTGTTCTGTTCAGGTCTTTAAATCCGTTTTCAGTCAAATATGATATACAGAAAATGATGCTTTGACCGTTTGCCAACCAGCGCACGACGATATACGTCGGCACAATGACGCGCCTATGAAAAAAGAAAAAATCCTGGACTGCCGCACTCCATTGAATGGGTCTTTATTGTGTAAAATCAATGTAATCCAATACAATGCAATCAAATTAAAAGTGGACAAAACAGGAATACAGTGGCTAATGCGTTTCACATCATGAGTAAGCATCTCACGATGTGAAACCTGTTAGCCACTGTATTCCTGTTTTGACCAATTTTTATTTGACTGCATTGTATTGGATTACATTGATTTTACAATGACTTGTGCAGAGCCAGCACCTGTCGGTTTGAGTAGGGCGGGAGAAACATACGGGACTAGAAGCTTGGAGAGCGGTAATCTTTCTTTCTACAATGACACGGCTGAGCAAATGGGCGTAAAGGTACATCCCCTTTCAAATCACAACACACGCCGCATGCTCCGTGACCGCAGACACTATGTCCGCCCGTCTCCCCTGATTGTGTCATGGAGCGATAGAACGGAGAGATGCCTATGTAAACAAGACATTTACCTGCTCTGCCTAGCAACATGACAGGGATATACTGCTCCCCGTCACCGGGAGCAGTGATCTCTGTCATGTCAGTGGTAGCCCACCCCCCCACAGTTAGAATCACTCCCTAGGACACACTTAACCCCTTGATTAGCCCCTAGTGTTTAATCCCTTCCCTGCCAGTGTCATTTACACAGTAATCAGTGTATTTTTAAAGCACTGATCGCTGTATAAATGACAATGATGTCAAAAGTGTCCGATATGTCCCCCATAATGTTGCAGTCACGAGAAAAAAAAAAAAAAAAAAAAAAAAAATCGCAGATCACCGCCATTACTATTTTAAAAAATAAAAAAAATGCTATAAATCTATCCCTTATTTTGTAGATGCTAAAACTTTTGCACAAACTAACCAATATATGCTTATTGCGATTTTTTTTAAATAAAAATATGTAGAAGAATACATATCGACCTAAACTGAAGAAAACATTTTTGTTTAATATTTTTGGGGGATATTTAGTATAGGAAAAAGTAAAAAAAAAAATTGCTTTTTTTTTTACAATTGTCGCTCTTTTTTTGTTTCTAGTTGTCAGGTCACCTGTGGCCAGATGACAAATGCACCCCGTTGGAGTCAGGGGTGCACCACAAGATAGTGAACCCTATAGCGGACTGCTGCGGATGGACAGGAAGCGTGAGCCCAGGGAAGACTCCCCAGGGCGCGGAGTCTAAGGTCCAGCAGGTGTTCACCAGAGCCTCTAGAGGTGAGGATGGCCTTCGCTGCAACTGAACCCAGGTCGCGGCCCCCCAGATCACGCTCCGTAGGGAGAGAAGGGAAGCAGCCAATCAGGACACAAGGGATCGTGAAGAGTAAGCCGAGTTCGGGGCAACAGGCAGACGAGGATAACCAAAGGACAGGCTGAGGGTCAGGGTCACAGGCAAACAGAAGTAGTCGGGGACAAGCCAAAATCAGTACACAGAGATATAAACGTAGCACACGGCAAGCAGGAACACAAAGCTAACAAACAACGTTGAACAGCAAAGCAGACCTGCAGTGCAGTGGTTAATATACAGTGCCTGAGGTGGGGCAGGGAGGAGAGATGATAAAACCAGCCAGATAAGGGAGTCTGGTCTCTAATGAACACATGGAGAGAAGGTAAGCTGCCAGACATACTACATATCCATGACAATAGTAGTACAAAAAAAAATAAAAAACTGCACAGGTGAACAAATACCACCAAAAGAAAGCTCTATTTGGGGGGGGGGGGGGGAGGAGGACGTAAATTTTGTTTGGGTGCAATGTCGCACGACCGCGCAATCGTCAGTAAAAGCGACACAGTGCCGAATCGCAAAAAGTGCTTTGGTAAGGAAGGGGGTAAATTCTTCTGGGGCTGAAGAGGTTAATGCTAGCAGAGACAGAAGCAATCTGTTTTTAACCAAGAGGCAACAAGAGCAAAGGTGGCGTTGGGCTTTCTTCTTACAAAGCCAAGCTTGCGCCACAAACAAGAACGCACAATGCTTGTAAACTAATGAATGTGTACAATTAGTATATACAGTAATTCATTTGAGTATTTCATTGTTTACACTGAGCTCAGACTTATTGTTACCCTTTTCTTATTACTCTGAACATTAAGGGATTGTAGCTGTACACATGGGACGGGGGATGCAGAACAGCGCACAGTACACCTGTTGTTACAGCTTCTGCTGGGTCACACTTCAATTGCTCTCATAAATGAATGGCTAAGTGCAATTCGGTCAGCACACAGCAACCCGGCAGTGCCTGGTGTATATGGACGTGTGTACAATGTGTACAGAGCTTTTAATGCCTGGTGGTTGGAGGGCACTTGGCAGGTGTAAAATCTCCTGCCAAGAGTCTTCCTTTGGCACTCGTGAGAACAATGCTTTATGCAGGTATGTGCTGCTCATGAGAAAAAAGCCTTAAACCATCATATCATTTTATTATATACAGTTTCGGAGTTAAATTAAAAGGAGAAATTTAATCTTTTGCATATATAAAAATGTCCCCAAACTAAACAAAAAATAAAACAATAAAAATGCAGAAATGTGCATTGATTCTTTTTTTTGCATTTGAGGTTGCAAAGTATTGTTCTGGCTCCTGCAGACTCTTCCTCCAGCCCAGGACTGTACAGAGGTATGGGCCTTCAGTTACGAAGCTCAACAACGTTATCAGTGGACTACAAATCTGGTGACTCTTCCTCCATTCCAGTACTGTACAGAGGTATGGGCCTTCAGTTACGGAATTCAACGTCGCTATCAGTGGACTACAAATCTGGGGACTCTTCCTCAAGCCCAGGACTGTAGAGAGGTATGGGCCTGCAGTTACGAAGCTCAACAACGTTATCAGTGGACTACAAATCTGGTGACTCTTCCTCCATTCCAGTACTGTACGGAGGTATGGGCCTTCAGTTACGGAATTCAACGTCGCTATCAGTGGACTACAAATCTGGGGACTCTTCCTCAAGCCCAGGACTGTAGAGAGGTATGGGCCTGCAGTTACGAAGCTCAACAACGTTATCAGTGGACTACAAATCTGGTGACTCTTCCTCCATTCCAGTACTGTACGGAGGTATGGGCCTTCAGTTACGGAATTCAACAACGTCATCAGTGGACTACAAATCTGGTGACTCTTCCCCAAGCCCGGGATTGTACAGAGGTATGGGCCTTCAGTTACGAAGCTCAACGTTATCAGTGGACTACAAATCTGGTGACTCTTCCTCCATTCCAGGACTGTACAGAGGTGTGGGCCTTCAGTTTCGAAGCTCAACAACGTTATCAGTGGACTACAAAATGTGGTGACGTGTGCTCCATGAGAACTACAGTTCCCTTGCCACAATGGTCGATGGGACTTTACAGCTCTCTGTACAGCAGGGAGAAGTGGGGGGGGGGGATGACTTGACAGTCAGAGGCTGTGGACTCTAACTATGTTTTATGTTACACCCTAGAGCCTAGTACACACTACTAGTTTTTTTTTTCGTTCAACCCAGTGGGCTGGGACAGCTCAGGAGCAGCCGCTGGCCAAACTATGTGATGTTACTACAGTGATCTTCCCAGCTATGCCATTATATTCTAACAGTGGGGGACAGCCCCCCTGCCAGAACACTCTGCTCAGCACTCTCAGCCATTGCCTGAGAGCGCTGATCAGGAGCCGATCGGCAGACCTTTATTCGGTAATGCCTCTTCGGCAGAAGCCAACTGAACGGCTAGCTTCTGTCAGACTGGCTGCCGTACACACAGGCCGAATATTGGTGGGTTTTTATTAGGCCAGCCGATGCTGCCCAACATTCGGCTCATGTGTACTAGGCTTTAGGCTCTATGCACACATTTTTTTAAAGCGGGGGTTCACCCTAAATAAAAAAAAAAAATTCTACCATGCCATCCAGCATACTAGCGCGAGCTACAGTATGCCTTTATTTTATTTTTTTGCGCCGTACTCACAGTTTAATCCCGTAGTTAAGTTTCAGACTCCCCGTGGGGAGTAGGCGTTCCTATGCAGAGGGGAACATGATTGACGGCCGGCTATGGCGCGTCACGCTTCCCGAAAATAGCCAAAATAGGACTTGGCTCTTCACGGTGCCTGCGCAGTCAGCTCCTAGTCTGTGCGCAGGCGCCGTATAGCGCCGTGAAGAGCCGAGTCCTACTCCGGCTATTTTCGGGAAGTGTGACGCGCCATAGCCGGCCGCCAATCCTGTTCCCCTCTGCATAGGAACGCCTACTCCCCCCGGGGAGTCTGAAACTCAACTACGGGATTAAACTGTGAGTACGGCGCAAAAAAATAAAATAAAGGCATACTGTAGCTGACGCTAGTATGCTGGATTTCATGGTAGAAACTTGTTTTTTAGGGTGAACCACCGCTTTAAGCTCCTGTTATAAGCATTTTCTTTTTTCTGCTCGTGGAGGCCAATGGTGTTATTTGATGTGTTCATGCACACTACTTTAGGCTATCACCAAAGGTAACTCCACTTTCATGTGAAAAAAAAAAATAGCAAATAAAATAAATAATAATAATATAGCGTGTACAATTGTGACTCAAGTCATAATTGAATGTTATTAAAAATGACCTTTCCTTTTCAATCTGCAGCTCTGTAATTTTCTGTAAAGTGCAATGCAATATGGCTACCTGGAGGTGTTCTGTACGCAGATGGTGAACTTGCACCTTTAAAGTGTTACTAAACCAAGGACCCTGCATTCACTATATCTGGTCTCCCACAGTACACAGAACACGGAAATGCAATTATTTTAGTAAATTTAACCCTATCTCATCAGCAGTCTTGTGACTTCTATCAGTGTCTGGTTAAAGCTTGTAGGAGGAGTTTTCATTCTGGCTTGATTGTCCCATCAGGCTGCAGGACCCCTCTCTAGAAGCAGTAATAATATACTGACACAAAGCAAATGTGCCAAGTATATTTATAAATGCTTCAAAGTCTACACATGTTAACTCTACTGTAGAACTCCGCTAAAAACAACAAACGTAATGGCTGAAAAAGGTAACTAATGCAGCAATCACAGCTAAGAATTGGAAAGCTGCAATAGAATAAATGTCTGCTTTTGGGTTAAATACTGCTTTAACGTGAATATTTAAACAATTTATTGTGTGAAGACTCTCACGTCTTTTATTAAATCAGCCTCAATGTGTTGGTGTGCTTGGGCTTGATAACGACTCACTCAAGCACGGAGCACAGTAAAAGGGGGAGGGGTTACCTTTCTCCCCATACTCCAGAAGCCAAGTTAGTTTAGGACTCTAATGGGTCCAGGATTTACAGTGTGTTGAATTAGCTGGCAGCACACCACATTGCACAAAGAAGAGATTTTTTTTTATTGTACTACACTAGAACACATGTGTCCTGGGGTGCCATTTAGACTGGATTTTGCTCGACGCAGAATTTTGAGTTTAAGTTAAAGAAGAAATTTCACCTGAAACAGTGAGAGGCCCTGTCACTGAGAATACAGAAAAATGTCACACAGGATTTTCATTTAGAATGCGATTTTTCCAGACTAGCATTTTAGGGCATAGAAGGGTGTGTATTTGGCGGTCTCTGGATTCTGCAGTTCTGGATTGGAAAATTCAATCCTGTGTCCGGGTTTTGCTAGACACCTGCAACCTGTGAAAACACAGGTGTGCAGGGTCTTTATATACTCAGGTCTGAGGATAGCTCAGAGCTTCCAGTTTGAAGACTGCTCCCAGTATGGGAGATGGAAGGTCTCACTCAGTGGTCAGAGGCCACAAGACAGAGGGTCTCATCGTGGGGTCAGAGGTGACCAGTTAGAAGCCAAGAGACATAGGGTCTGAGGGGTCGGGGTGCCCAGTCAGAAGCCAAGAGACATAGGGTCTCACCGAGGGGTCAGAGGTGCCCAGGCAGAAGCCTAGAGACAGAGGGTCTCATTGAGGGGTCAGAAGCCAAGAGACATAGGGTCTAATCGAGGGGTCAGAGGTTCCCAGTTAGAAGCCAAAAGACATAGGGCCATATTCTCATAGAAGTTACGATGGAGTATCTCAGGATACTCCATCGTATCTCCCTTTTCTGGACCGTGTATCTATGCGACTGATTCTTAGAATCATTTTCGCATAGATACACTGTCGGATCTTAAATGTAATGACGCCGGCCGCCGCTAGATGGCATTTACGTGAAGGACTCATTTGCGTATGCAAATGATCCTTCTACGCCGATTCCCGAGCGAGTTCGCGTCGCGTAACCGTCGCTAACGTCGTTTGCGTAAGCGGAAACTTACTCCTGCTATATGAGGAGTAAGTTTCCGCAAGTCCCACGTAGGCCATGTTACGGATGGCGTCGGGTCCGCGTCGTGTTTTTCCGTCGGGTACGTCATTTTCGTAAGTCGTTCTTGAATACGACTTTACGTCAATGACGCACACGTCGGCGTCATTGACGTTTTCCGCCGAGAACTGGAGCATGCGCACTGGGCTTTTTGAAGCCCGGCGCATGCGCAGTTCATTAGAATCGGGGGCGCGCTTAATTTGAATACAAGCCGCCCCCTTGGAGATCCGCCAGGCTACACCGGGGCATTTACACTCCGCCGTCCCAACTTACGGAGCAAGTGTTTGGGGAATACAACACTTGCTCCTGTAAGTTGGGACAGCGGAGTGTAAGTGCCTTAAGCGCAGCCCGCGGATTTTTAGAGAGAATATGGGCCATAGGGTCTAATCGAGGGGTCAGAGGGGCCCAGTCAGAAGCCAAGAGACATAGGGTCTCATCGAGGGCTCAGAGGGGCCCAGTCAGAAGCCAAGAGACAGCAGGTCTCATCGAGGGGTCAGAGGGGCCCAGTCAGAAGCCAAGAGACATAGGTTCTCATCGAGGGGTCAGAGGGGCCCAGTCAGAAGCCAAGAGACAGTAGGTCTCATTCCAGGAGTGAGGTTGGCTCATATTGGGGTGTTAGAAGAACCCCAATCCATAGGCTAGAGGTGGACTGTGCAGCAGGGTGCTGTGACTAGAGAGCCAAGTATCCAGGAGAGCTGGGAAACACAGTCAGAAAGCCTGGTAAGAGGTGAAGCGTGGTACAGCAGTTGAAGCTGAGTGAGCTTATGAGCCAGGTGGCTCAGCATTTTCCAGTGTTTGTATTCTGCAAAAGCTGAAGAAGGAAAACTTTATGTTGTGCTGTTTTTCTTTCTGCCATTTTATTAAAAGTGGGCAACCAGGCCCTTAAATAAAGTTCCTATCTGCCAAGGATTTACAAAACGCATCTACCACGAGAGCCAAATACCCCATGTCACACACCATACATTTAATTCCTTCATCCTGTCTCTAGGGGCACAAAATAGAGTAGAACTTTGTCTTATTTTAATAGGTGTTGTAGCTCCAGTTCTAGGGTAGTCAACAGCTTGCCATCCCATTCCCCCACTGCTGTCTGACCATGCTGTTCTGTAGGAGAAAATAAAAAATTAAGGCTGCTTGACTGCGCTTGCCTGTCTAACACCAGGGGGAGGGGGTGTCAGCAGGTCACCCTATACAGGGAACACATACACTGGGCTTGCAGCTCACAGCAAAGGGTTGCGCAACAGGTACGCCCACAAATTGGGCTTCATGAAGAGATGCAGCAAACAAGCAATAATAATAGAGATAAAGAACGTATTTTCTTGAGAACTGATCAAAGTTTCTTTTCACAAGCAGAGATACAGGACTCAATAGAGGAGCTTTAAATCCTCATGAGACTTATTTTTTAAAGCTCAACTCCAGCCAAAACTTTTGGTTTAGGCTTTTTATTTGCCATCCGTGTCCCTGTTCCAGGAAAGGCAGAGATGGGAAAGCTCCGACATAGATACATACAGGAAACAAAAACACATTTAAAAGTATAAGGAGGAAATGTTAGAATTTCTGATAACGGTTTTACTGCTGCCCACACCTTCAACCCTTATATATTGTAAAACAAAAAGAAAATCTGCACTGGACGCAATACCAGGCACTCCTATAAACATCCAACACAGTGCAGCGCATATATAATTAAAGTGCAACTAAACCCCGGACCCTGCATTCACTATATCTGGTCACCCACAGTACACAGAACACGGAAATGCAATTCTTTTAACTTTTAACTGCTAAATACCTTTTCTCATCAGCAGTATATAGCAGTCTTGTGACTTCTATCAGTGTCTGGTTAAAGCTTATAGGAGGAGTTTTCATTCTACTCTGACTGTCCTATGAGGCTGCAGAACCCCTGACTCTCTGTCTGGACAGTGCAAATTGGCTCTGTGCCAATCACATGCACCCTCCCAAGAAAAAAAAAAAATCTATTGCAATACACATCAAACTGAGCATGTGCAGAGTGCCTCCAAAGGCTCTGTCTCATCAGGAGACATATTGGGGGCAGTGGAAGAAGGGGAGGATCAGAGAAGACAAGATCAAACAGCCTTTTTACACAATGTGGAGGATTAACCCCTTAGGTTCCACAGTAAGTACAACAAGCATGCTTTACTGCATATACAGACTGATTTTACGGTTGTAGGTTTAGTAACACTTTAACCGTGTCCTTAAATAATATGTAAAATAAATAGATTGTGACAAAATAATGGTGCAAAATAGTGATAAATACACATTAAAAAGTGTCCATAAATAATCCAAACGTAAAAATCGTGAGAAACTCTTTTAAACCACCAGAAGGAAAACTAAATGAATAAAGTTCCAAACTCCATGATGAAGATGGAAAAGACTCCACGGATAGCTGAGGTGACACCAAAAACAACCTCACCAAAGGCTCACCAGAATGCCAGCGACCGCCTGTGCAGGGTGGTCAATAAGCACTCAACCAAGCAGTAAAGATGGACTCCAATGCCGGAGATGGAATAGCTGTACCAGCGCAGATCACTTTAGCCAATATAGGGACTCATCAAATAACCAGCTTAATCCAGCAAGCTGATTATAAACCCTTATATATTGTATGGATGTCATAGGGACAAGAAGGGACGTAAAATCTCCCCAATGGGAGACAGTCATTAAAAAAATTTAAAAAACACCTGACAAAAATTTGAACGCTATCCTAAATTAAAGTGTTACTAAACCCTGCATTCTGGTCTCCCACAGTACATGCATTTATTTTAGTAAATATAAACACCTTTTCTCATCAGCAGTATATAGAAGTCCTGTGACTTCTATCTGTTCCTAGTAAAGCTTGTAGGAGGAGTTTTCATTTTCCCCTGATCCTGGTCTGGACAGTGCTGATTGGCCCTGTGCTGATCACATGCACCCTCCCAAAAAAAAAAAAAAAAAAACTCTAGCAATACACACCAAACTGAGCATGTGCAGCCCGTCCCCTGGCTCTAAAAATATCAGGTTATTTTTTGGAGACAGTGGAAGCAGGGGAGGATCAGAGAGACGGGATCAAACAGCGTTTATACACAATGCAGAGGATTAACCCCTTAGGTTTCACAATGAGTATAACCAGCATGCTTTACCGCATATACAGACTAATTTTACTGTTGTGGGTTTAGTAGCAATAAAACAAAAAAAAAATGACTGGAGTTAGACAAAAGTATAGACTGGCTTTGATGCTACAATCATTCGGTGCTTGAATCATCCTCACATGCCCGACTGCCCTTTAATATGAAGGTTAACATATGTTTCACATAAACATAATACACCCGATGGTATGAACCACTATAAACTGCATAAGAGGGCTTTTTTTTTTTTACTTTATCAGCCATTATTATGTGTTGTTACTGGTATAATAAATAATGTGATGACACGGAGGTGTATTCTATACACAGTTCCAAGAGGAAGACATTATGGATTATAGTCGATAACTCTTCTCCCCATCATATCTTAATTATGATAATAACATATTAACAAAAGCAGCGAAGCAGAAAGACAGTATGCCGAGCCTGCCAGCCAGCAGGCTCTAAAGACTGATTCCAGGCCCCGATGTCAGGCCAGAGTCATAGCTTAAAATGCAGACTGCTCTATTAGCGGCTCCCAGATTTCAGCCGAATGACAGCAGAAACAAATATGTTTTGGCGAGATTGATAGTCCTCACTGTCTAATGCGGTTCAACAGCTACACGGCAAGGCAAGGGTGCAATTTCTGTAATGGCTTCGTAAACACATATGCAATAGACAAGAAAGGGAAATGTACACAGTTCCATATGTATGTTTTTTTATGACCGTTTTCAACATGTGCTTTTTGGTATGCCTGAAAGCATTGTGGACGCTCCGAGAAACACTGCATCGCGGTTTCTGCCTTTCTCAAGGATACCGTGGGCCAAAAGTTCACAAGTAGGAATTTTATATTTGTAGCGCCTTCTTTCAAAATCACACAAAAAAAAAAAAACGCTTTATCGGGTACGGTTCTGCATGCTTTTGTTTGCTTTGCACATTTTCATGTTATTGCAAACAAACTGTAGCATGCAGTAATACGTTAATGCAAGGCATTGAAGAAGAAAAATGTGACCTATTGACACCAATAAGAACTAGTTTAACTGACAAGCCAACACAAGACGCACACCCGTGTATATAAAGCAAACGTATATTAGAAAATGGTTCTATGAACAAGGAAGGTAGTTTTTTGTGGGGCACGTTAAAGCGGTAGTTCCCCCTCCAAAAAATTGTTACCCTTAGATTGTTGCTCATTTTGTCTAGGGGAATCGGCTAGTTGTTTTAAAATCGAAGCTGTACTTACCGTTGTAGAGAGCGATCTTCTCCACCGCTTCCGGGTTTGGTCTTCGAGTATGGGCGTTCCTTCTTGATTAACAGGCTTCCGACGGTCGCATCTATCGCGTCACGATTTTCCGAAAGTAGCCGAACGTCGGTGCGCAGGCGCCGTATAGAGCCGCGCCGACGTTCAGCTACTCGTGACGCGATGGATGCGACCGTCGGAAGCCTGTCAATCAAGAAGGAACGCCCAGACCCGAAGACCATACCTGGAAGCGGCGGATAAGATTGCTCTCTACAATGGTAAGTACAGCTTCGATTTTAAAACAACTAGCCGATTCCCCTAGACAAAATGAGCATCAATCTAAGGGTAACAATTTTTTTGAGGGGGAACTACCGCTTTAAAGTCATAAAGAACATATTTCCACTTTGGCAAGTCATGTTGCTATTACATTAAAACCTTGGTTTGAGTGTAACTTGGTTTGAGAGCGATTTGCAAGACAAGCAAAATGTTTTAATACATTTTGCCTTGATATACAAGCGATGTCTTGATATAAGAGTAGCGTCATGTCACAACGGAGTATAAAAAAAGAAGAGAGGAGCCTCTAAGTGTAGCAATATGGTTACATTTAATGAAGGTACAACATTTAGCAACTTATTGCTACACTTAAGCCCCATACACACAATCAGGCTTTTGCCCAGCCAAACTCACATTAGAATTTCAATGGAATTCCATCGGAGTAAAAGAGAACATGTTCTCTTTCTAAACTCTGATGGAATTCATCGGAATTACTCCGATGGGGCATACACACGGTCGGAATTTCCGATGGAAAAAGTCCGTCTGACTTTTTCCATCGGAAATTCCAATCGTGTGTACCGGGCTTTAGAGGGGCCTCTCTTCTCTTTTATACCCTGTAAAAAAATGCTTTGATATACAAGTGCTTTGGATTACAAGCATGTTTCTGGAACAAATTATGCTCGCAAACCAAGGTTTTACTGTACTATACATTCAGCATTGAGGAAAAACAAAAACAGAAGTGTTGGCATGCTATGACTGACATACAAGGACAGTGCTTTGTAAAACCTACAGGATCCCAGGCTGCCATCCTCTAGATAAGGGGTCTCCAAATTATGGTCCTCCAGTCGATCTGGAAATACAATTCCCATTATGACCCATCATTCTAGCTCTCTTGTTATCTCCTCCCATGCTAGTCTTCAGGACTTTTCCAAAGCCTCTCCCATCCTCTGGAACTCCCTGCCCTGGTTTGTCCGATCAGCCCCTAACCTCTCCACCTTTAGGAGATCCCTGAAAACTCATTTATTCAGGGAAGCCTATCCCACACCCACCTAACACCCCCATCAAATCATTCTCCGCAGCCATTACCTTTTGTACCACCACCCCCTCCCTTTAGAATGTAAGCTCTACAAGCAAGGCCCTCCTGTCCATTCTGTATTGAACTGTACTGTAATTGTGCTGTCCCCCCTCTACATTGTAAAGCGCGGTGTAAACTGTTGGTGCTATATAAATTGTGAATAATAATAATTCGTCATATCTGTGAATGTAAGTTTTACAATGCGTCATGGGACGTGTAGTTCTGCAACAGCTGGGGGGCCGTAGTTTGGAGCCATCTAGCTCATGGCTGCTCAACCTGTGGCCGTCCAGCTGTTGTCAAACTACAATTCCCAACATGCTTCTGCCTTTGGGAGTCATGCTTGTAACTATCAGCCTTGCAATGCCTCATGGGACTTGTAGTTCCATAACAGCTGGAGGGCCACAGGTTGAGCACCGATGCTCTAGCTTGACTCAAAGTATAAAGATGAGCGTTCCATACATACATGTTGGATCAGCAATTCACTAGGCATTGAAGCTGATGGAGGAGGATGAAATCCTGGAGAATTGAATTTCTTGTCCGTGACAGTAATTTGCATGGAGCTCTGTGGGAGATTTACTAAAACTGGTGCATGCAGAATCTGGTGAAGCTGTGAATAACCCAATGAGCTTCTAGGTATTGTAAAAGCTTAATTACACAAGCTGAAGTTAGAAGCCGATTGGCTACAGCTGCATCAGTTTTAGTAAATCTCCCCCTCTGTGTCCGGAAAATGGAGACAACATTGAATTTGACATTACAAAATAATTCTGGACACTGACCCAAAGTAATAATTAAAGCCGATTGTGTGCATTGCACCTGCCGAATTACCACAAAAAATACAGGGGTTGATTTACTAAAGGCAAATGAACTGTTCACTTTGCCAAGGTAGGTTGCAGTTTGCATGGGGATTTTCTGGAGAGCTTAGTGTATAAAGTGAAGATCTGATGATCATTCAACCATATTCAAGCAAAAATGCTTTTCTTTTAACATTTTCCTTGAACATGGGTATACTTTAAAATTACACCACATTCACTAAGCTCTGGGGAAAATTCCCATGCAAAGTGCAACATCCCTTGCAAAGTGAACTGCCTTTTTGCCCTTAACAAATCAATCCCACAGTTTTCAAGAAGACTTTTCTCTGTTTGGTGAGAAACAACTGTGGTCATCTGTGGTTCCCCCCTCCATCCACAAAATTACCATCTTCTTTGTCTGCCTCCAAAACAGTCATTTTGGGTTGCCTGGTTTTGCCTAATAAGAGGACAGATGAAAGGTGCTTCAGGCAACATGGTGGGTCAATGATTGGAGGGCTTGCCTTGCAGAGCCGGGCTTGGATTTGATTCCATGCAAGGACACAGTCTGCATAGATTGTGTGCTCATGCCCTGTGTGGGTCTCCATCAGGTGCTCAGGATCCCTTAAACAATCCAAAACTTTGTGTGTGTGTGTGTGTGTGTGTGTGTGTGTGTGACTGTGGAAGCCACATTAGAAAATGCTCCTCTGGGGCCAGGGAACGATGCAAATTATTCTCTCTGATGGACAGAAGAACTGGTCAGCAGCACCTCACTCATGGGTATTCTCCAACTTAGCCTTTTTCAACCAGGGTGCCTTAACCACTTGACCACTGGGCACTTAAACCCCCTTCCTAAACAGACCAATTTTCAGCTTTCGGTGCTCTCACAAATTGAATGACAATTACTCAGTCATACAACATTGTACCCATCTGAAATTTGTCCTTTTTTTTCACACAAATAGAGCTTTCTTTTGGTGGTATTTGATCACCTCTGCGGTTTTTATTTTTTGCGCTATGAAAGAAAAAAGACTGAAAATTCTGTAAAAATAAAAAACAAATTCTAGTTTCTGTCATATTAGCAGGTTATTTCTCACACACAGCATATGCATACCACAAATTACACCCCAAAACACATTCTGCTATGCCTCCCGAGTATGGCGATACCAAATGTGTGAGACTTTTACACAGCGTGGCCACATACAGAGGCCCAACACGCAGGGAGCACCTTCAGGCGTTCTGGAGCACCCAGGCCAATTCTGACATTTCTCTCCTACATGTAAAAATCCTCATTTATTTGCTAAAAAATTACATAGAAACCCAAAACATTATATATGCTTTTTTATTTTCAAAGACCCTAGAGAATACAATGGCGGTTGTTGCAACTTTTTATCTTGCACGGTATTTTCGCAGCATTTTTTTTGAACGCGTGTTTTTTAAAAAAAACTTTTGTGCTTAAAAAAAAAAAAACAGTAAAGTTAGCCCAATGTTTTTGCATACTATGAAAGATGAAGTTACGCTGAGTAAATAGATACCGAACATGTCACCCTTCAAAATTGCACACGCTCGTGGAATTGCGCCAAACTTCGCTACTTAAAAATCCCCATAGGCGACGTATTGGAGTATTGTGGAGTATTGAGGGTATTGTGGGTATTGCAGAGTATGGGGGGTATTGCAGAGTATGGGGGGTATTGTAGAGTATTGCGCAGGGATGGATGGCTGGATCTGTGACTGCAATTGTCACAGATCCAGCCCACAGTGCTGCTGCTGCTGCCACCCGCTCCCCCCTCTCCTCTCCTCTCACACTGTACCGAACGGTACAGAGATGAGAGGGAGGAACCGGCGTCATTACATGACGCCAGTTTGTTTACAAGTAATCGCGCCGTCATTGGACGGCGCGACCACGTGGTAAGGAGCCGCTTCCATTGGCTCCTTACTGCGATCCTTGTTGCTGCGGGTCACGTGGACCCGGCGAGCGCCGGTGATCGCGTGTGCGCGGCCGCTCGGGGCGTGCGGGTCTGATTCTCCAGGAGGACGTATATTGACGCCCTCCCAGAGTAAGGGAACCGCCTTGTAGCCGTATTTCGGATATAGGGCGGTTACTAAGTGGTTAAGGTTTCTTCAGGGGTGCCTTGGTAAAATGTCGAAAAATTACCCCAGAATTGTATACAAGCCAGAAGATGGATGAAGCCTGCCTTTTAGTTACACAAAGCCACAGGTTCTCATTGTGTGCCCTTATCCAATGACCCTCTCTATCGGCTCTGGAGCCACATTAGTGGAGTGAAGAAAAATTGAGGGAGAAAAGAAACATTGGAATACTAGTTAGTACCAGTGTGCAAAAAAAGTGTATTGGATTTGGAAGAATACATCACCTCTAATGTTGGGTGTCCTACGTGTGTGTGGATGTTGATGTATTATAAAAAGGCTATTAGAATCGTTTTTTAAATTTTAGAATGGGATGCCCCGAGACTACCCATAATTTTAGAGGGCACCTTGAGATGGTCCATGATTTTAAAAGGGTGCTTTGCCCGAATAAAGGTTGAGAAACACTGCTCTAACTTGTATGGAAATGTGCAAAAATGCACAAATGAAGGAAAAAACTTTTAATCCCATTACAAATTTCTACTTCTGACTTGAACAAGAAATCTTTATATATTATCTAACAGGAGATAACTAAATTGCAATTTAAAAAAATACTGTAGTAGATATTCCAAAATTATTAATAACAAATATTTTCAGTACAGTAAAACTTTGGTTTGCCAGAATAATTAGTTCCAGAAACATGCTTGTAATCCAAAGCACTTGTATATCAAAGCATTTTTTTTACAGTGTATAAAAGAGAAGAGAAGCACCTGAAAGTGTAGCAATATGTTGCTAAATGTTGTACCTTCATTAAATGTAACCATATTGCTACACTTAGAGGGCTCCTTTCTTCTTTTTTATACTCAGTTGTGACATGGCACTACTCTTATATCAAGACATCGCTTGTACATCAAGGCAAAATTTATTAAAACATTTTGCTTGTCTTGCAAATCGCTCTCAAACCAAGTTACTCTCAAACCAAGGTTTTACTGTGTTTCCAAATATCTGGTTTTGAAAAAAAAAAAGAAGGGCAAGAGTATAAAAATGTTCCCAATATATATATATATAATTCAAAGTGTAAAAATGCTAAATGACATTACAACATTCAGACATACAAAATAATACGTGTAACTACTACACAAATAAAGAAATATATAACAAGAAGAGTGGGAGATATTCATACATGTCAAACTGTCCAATTTAAAATCTCAAGCACATCACTCTTCTGAAAAATATTTAGCCATCTAAACTACAATATAATGTATAATATAATGTATTTCACATGTCTTCCCTTTGTTAAATTTTTGCTCTTCAAAAGTATTTACATTTTTCTAAATGTTCTCTGTACCACGATGGAAAAACCAGAAAAACGTAAACATTTTCAAACACGATGAAACCACATGAAGCACCAGGCGAGCAGCCTTGAATATGATATGGGTATGGTGTGTACTGGATGGAAAAGACACAAGGACCCAGGCAAGATTTGGAAGTGCTGAAGCTCCATCTAGAGGCCCTTATGATGTTACCACCAGAGAAATGCCGAGAGGAACACTTGGAAAACGTGGCCAGGAACAGCTTCACTGAATGTTTCTATAAAAATGGATTTTTGCAATACGGAGCTTTCTGCAACCAAAAAGTAAATATTTGCACAAAGCGGTTTTGCACGTATGAAATATTAACATGTATGGCCAGCATTAGATTGGCCACATTAGGTTTTTCTGGGTTGCATTGGCAGAATAAAATAAAAACAGCCTTGTTTTAGCTTATATAGTCATCACCTGAATTTACTGTAATAAATGTTTTCAGTCTAGGGTTTGTTTTTCAAAATACATTTTATATATATATATATATATATATATATATATATATATATATATATATATATATATATATATATATACACACACACATATATACACATCGTGTATATATATATATATATATATATATATATATATATACACACATACACACACACACACACACACACACACACACAGTGTGGATAATATATCTTTTTTTTTTATATATATATAAATGTATCTTGAAAAACAAACCCTAGACTGAAAAAAAGTACTGTATGTACTTGAGTATAAGCCGACACGAATATAAGCATTATTTTGTGGAATTTTATTTACTGGGACTTTTTATGTGTACCCATTTGTACTTCCTGTTTGGATACCTCTAAAGTGCAATATATTTTTTGATTTTTGTGATTTTAAATTAAAACTTTTTTACACTATGGAGGAGGTGTTTCTCCTTTTTTTCTCTTTTTTTCCTCTGATTGGAAATTTTTGGAGCATTTCCCCTACACCATCTCATTGGAGATCCCTGTGACTATACTCACCAGCTTACAATTGGATTTCACCTGGAACATCAACACAAGGAGTCATATCCACGACGGTGTCCAAGGAGGGCGTTCGGCCCATACAAGCCTTTAGGACCCACCCACCGTACGGTGAATCATGGGTCAACATCAGCTGGTAAGCGTATTTAACCTATTTACATGCCAAGGAATATCTGCCTGGAGATGTGATGTTTCTGACAGAGGGGACAATATATCTGTATGCATCCATGAGAATTTAAAGACCATCATTACATGTACATGGGACTATACTTTTCACATATCTGTTTGATTACAGATTCACTTGGTTTTTGGTTTATTTTATTACATTGTTTCAATTTACAGTATTTTCATTCATATATTTGCTTGAGCAATATATAATCCAAGGTGGATCCCTTAATTTTTAATTTGAATTTTTTTGGCGCTGCATTTTTTCTTTCTAATTTTCGAATATAAGCAGAGGCACCTAATTTTACCACAAAAAACTGGGAAAACGTATTGACTCAAGTATAAGCCTAGGGTGTCCATCTACATGCCTCACTGTGTCCATGTGCATGACTCACTGTGCCCATGACTCGACTTATGTTTAACATGGGACTATATAGAAGGGGTGCACGGCTTTAAAAAAAAAAAAGTGTGCTCCCTGGCCGTAGGTCCCCCAGAAAGCAAACTTTGCACACTTGTAGAGGAGAACTGTGGCTACATGTGTGCCAGGTTTCGGGTCCAGGGAGGAGAAATTACCGTTTAACGTGGGAGTCTATGGAAAGGGGTGCCCGGCTTTGAAAAATCGGTGCTCCCCGGGCGTAGGTCCCCCCGGACAACAAACTTTGCACACTTGTAGAGGAAGAGTGGCCAAGTTTGGGGTCCAGGGGAGCTACGGCCGGCACCAGGTCCCCAAAGTCCGGGAGGTCAGGCGCAAAAAGGTGACTTGAATATAAGCCGAGGGGGGCATTTTCAGCACAAAAAAAATAGTGCTGAAAAACTCGGCTTATACTCGAGTATATATGGCAATTACAGAAAATTCAGGTGATGACTATATAAGTTAAAACAAGGCTGTTTTTATTTTATTCTGCCAATGCAACCCAGAAAACCTGGAAGTGGCCAATCTAATGTTAGCCAGTATGGATATACACATCTGCATCACTGGCTACTGTATTCTGACAGTTCCGTGTATGGCCAGTTTTAGCCACACGTCTTGCCAGTTAGACTCCCTTCTTTGTAAAGCGGAACTAAACCCTCCTATCCTTTTGCACCAGGGAAGCTGCCACCTTAGCTTCTGTTTGATTCATAACTGTCATGTTGCTGCACATGTGATCTGTTATGTCCCAAGCCATTTGATGGTTTGACAGTTCGGTTGCGAGGACAAGCAAATGTGACAGTTCGTATTCCTGGCATGCCGGGAATGAAACTAGAGTGGCACAGATACTGGTGCCGACACCAAGCGATGGCACGAGTATCAGTACTGCTGAAAATGCACCGATACTTAAAGTAGTTGTTAAGCTACTTTCACATCTTCATACTATGAGCGTTGTGTCCTACTCATGTGTCCCCCTGTGTGTGTGTGTGTGTGTGCTTTAATATTAATTTTAAAAAAGGCGATTATACCTCATTTCACAGCGCCTCTCAGCGATCACGTGACCGTCCGACTCTCTCCTTTCCCCATCTGACAGCTGCAGCGGGCAGGGCAGAGATTCCCCCACTGACATCACTTGGGAGGGGAGGAGAGAGAGAGCTGGCCGGTCAGGTGATCGCCGAGAGGTGCTGTGAAATAAGGTATAATTTTTTTTTTTATAACTCACTCACACAGGGGGACACAGGATTAGGACACAGCGCTGATGGTATGACAATATAAATGTCATTTGAGCAGCAGAAGAGTTGGCGGCGGGCACGGTCACGAGCTGACAGGCAGGGAGGGAGGGGAGAGCAGAGCTGCAAATGACGGAGGCACGTAAACTGACAACAGTGTCAGGGCTCAGCAGCCATGATACACTGTGGTCAGTTTAGAGAGGGGAGAGCAAAGACTGGCAGGATCAGTCAGGTTTTTTAGGTGATACAAGGGGACCAAATGACACAGCAAAAGCACTGTGCTGTATAACATTCTTTAAAGGAACAGGGTCTTTTTTTCAGGGGTAAACAAACACTTTAAAACTGATACCTAGTGGCTTGGTTCTTTTTAGCTGTCAGCGGGATTCTCCCGCTGACAACTGAAATGTACACAAAATAATGCAACATCCAAACTGGGAGGATGCCGACTTGGTCCATGACTACATGACCGTGTGACCTGAAGAAGGGGTTAAGCCCCAAAACATGTAGTCCTGGACCGAGTCAGCATCCTTCCAGTTTGGATTTTAGTTATCCTGTGTTTAACGGCTTTTTTCTGGCTGTGTGATCTGCAGTTTTCCGGTGCCCTCACTGTTTGCATCTTTTGTGGAGCACTTCCGCCAGAATCCGACGTCCCCTCTGAGTCTGTGCGGGTCTCCTCTGGCCCGTGAGTGTGTCTCCTTTGGGTCTCCCCAGCTGTCACCCGCTACATCCCTTGTCAAAACCCCTCAGGAGAACCAGGGGCTGAGCCATCCATCCATTCGACCTGGCAGTGACATGCACCATCTATGTGAGTTATTGAACGCTCCTGCACATCTCCACCTTAATTTGCTCCAAGCACCTATTGTTACCATGCGCACAGTTATCTGACCATGATGATGGATTTTTTAACAATAAATTCTGTTTATCTGCTTTGGATTTCAAAGAGACCCCCCTCCCTGTTCCTCCTTCTCCCCATCTTGATCTCCCCAAATGCCGAAAATAGGCATCGGTAATTGTATCGGTGACTACTTAAAGCGGGGGTTCATAATACTTTTTCCCCTGAGATGGATGCTCGTTTTGTCTAGGGGAATCGGCTAGTTGTTTTAAAATATGAGCTGTACTTACCGTTTACGAGATGCATCTTCTCCGCCGCTTCCAGGTATGGGCTGCGGGACTGGGCGTTCCTATTTTGATTGACAGTCTTCCGAGATGCTTCCGATGGTCGCATCCATCGCGTCACGATTTTCCGAAAGAAGCCGAACGTCGGTGCGCAGGCGCAGTATAGAGCCGCACCGACGTTCGGCTTTCTTTCGGCTACTAGTGACGCGATGGATGCGACCGTCGGAAGCCTCTCGGAAGACTGTCAATCAAGAAGGAACGCCAGCTCCCGAAGACCCATACCCGGAGAAGATGCATCTCGAAAACGGTAAGTACAGCTATTATTTTAAAACAACTAGCCGATTCCCCTAGACAAAACGAGCATCCATCTAGCATCCATCTAAGGGGAAACATTGTTTTATGGGTGAACTCCCGCTTTAAAAAAAAAAAAAAAAAAAAAGGGATCAGTACTCGTTGCTAAAAAAAAGTGGTATCGGTGCATCCCTAAATGTAACTGTTTTTTTAAACTGTTAAATCGATGGGCTTAGTTCCGCTTTAAAACAGGAAGCCTATCCTCCGACTGCATGCTAATGAATTCTGGCACCTGTAATGCAAATATGCAGCAAACCCGGAATCCATATCAAGGAATGCGTGGGGAAGTGCCAGCTGGAGTTTACTAATTCATCCATTAACTGTTTCTGTTTTGGAATCAAATCCCCCTGCCCTTTTTTTTCTTTGTAGTCCCTCTTTTTGGTCCGATGTTGAGACCTCTATAAAAGTACAGTTTATACTTGAGTATGAGCCGATCAGTATATAAGCCGAGACACCTAATTTTACCACAAAAAAACTGGGAAAACTTATTGACTTGAGTATAAGCCTAGGGTGTCCATCTGCATGCCTCACTTTGTCCATGTGCATGCCTCAGTTCCCCCCGGCTGTAGGTCCCCCAGACAGCAAGCTTTGCACACTTGTAGAGGAAGAGTGGGGCTACATGCCACGTTTCGGGTCCAGGGGACCTACGGCCGGCTGGTACCAGGTCCCCAAAGTTACCGGAGAAATTACCGTTTAACATGGGGGTCTATGGAAGGGGTGCCCGACTTTGAAAAATCGGTGCTCCCCAGCCGTAGGTTTCCTGGACAAAAAACGTTGCACACTTGTAGAGGAAGAGTGGGGCTACAGCCGACCAGTACCAGGATCCCAAAGTTTGGGAGATTAGGCGCAAAAAATGTGACTTGAGTATATGCCGAGGGGGGCATTTTCAGCACACAAAAAAATGTGCTAAAAAAACTCGGCTTATACTCGAGTATATACAGTACTATTCAACAATTAAAAGTGTTCTTTAGTGTTCATCCAAACACTAAATTACTGCATGTGTTATTTTGAAAAGTATAAAAGTAAAAGCACTTAAGGATTTAACCAATAATTCTTCTTTGAGATCCTTGAAAAAGAGGGACTGGTAGCAGTGTGTCCTCTGCCTACACATTTTGCGCAAAAGGGTGTCCCTCTTAGTCATCTCAGAAAGTTAGGAGGCGATTTACTGCAGGAATGCAGCCTGTGCAATATCCATGAGTCAAAGGAATATTGCATTGACGGACAATGCAAGTCACGTAACCAGGAGCCCTGGCACACACCCCTTGAGGGGTCGGTGAATGTCAGCCGAGTGACTTGCTGCATCACACCAGTTCTTCTTTCAAAACCACAGGAATGCTGGGAAACCCAGCTGTAAGCTTATGCGTGGCAAACAATGAAGGTTTCCAAATGAATAAAGGACAGAACAGTGGGTAACCAGATTAAAGGCGACAATTTTATAACACATCATTTGGGAATTTGAGTTCTGCATTAAAAAGATTCATTACAGTCCAGTCCTAATATTTAAAGGAGTTCTACATTCACATCATACATTTTCATAACATCAGCATTGTAATAACAATGCAAACGATAGTTATTATTGACAATCCAATATAAGCTAACGTGAAAAATCTCCTTTCATGTTGTGAGTAATGCCTGTCTGCTGACTGTCTCTTTCCATGACTTTCTGCATTCCATGCATGCTTTGTAGCTTTTCCTCTATTTTCAGTCAATTCCTAAGGACTACACGTCCCATGGTACCTTGCTGCCTGCAAGCAGTGGTTTTTGTACTGACTCCTGAAACTCCTCGGCACCTCTGTAGGTCAGAAGGCAGGCTCTGTGAAATGTGTGACACTGTAGTGCCTATTAACAAGGCATAGTGACTATGTGTCAAAGAATTAAAGGAAATAAATGTGTGGGGACCTTCACAGATTTTGTTTACAAACTTTGAGATTGGCAAGATTAAAAAGAGTAGGCTAGACATTTTTGAAGTTCAAATGTGGAAATGCATATACGATTTCACATTTTGACCATAGATACACATTAACCCCATGACCTCCGGAGGGTTTTACCCCCTTCCTGACTAGGCCATTTCTTGAGATAGGGAGCTAGGTTATTTTACTGAAAATTGCACGGTCCTGCGACAATGTACCCAAATAAAATGTGTGTATATATTTTTTAACTTTCTGCTATAAAAAATATCCAATAAAAAAATAAAAAATAAAATTCTTCATCAATTTAGGCCAATGTGTATTCTGCTACATATTTTTGGTAAAAAAAACAAAAACAATTCCCCCATATATTGTGTTATAGCATCTACAAACTATGGGATAATTGTTACTATTAATGGCGGTGATTAGCGACTTACAGCGATATTGCGGCAGACAAATGGGACACCTGAACACTTTTTGGGGACCAGTGACATTAATACAGTGATCAGTGGTAAAAAATATGCACCGTTACTGTACTAATGACACTGGCAGGGAATGGGGTTAACATCAGGAGCGATCAAAGAGTTAAATGTGTGCTAGGTTGTGCTTACTCACTGTGGGGGCGTTGCTTCTACTAGGGGAAGGCAAAGATCCGTGTTCCTGCTTAGCAAAAACACAAGATCAATGCCTTCCCTTCTGACAGAATGACAATCTGCCTTATTTACATAAGCAAATTGTCATTTTGCCTGTAACCTGTGTAATCGGTGGGATCTGGTGGACATAGAGTCCGCAGTACCCACCACTGGGCTCCCGCTGTGTATAATCACAGTGGGAGGAAGTCGCTGGCGGCGCGCTCGCACGCCGCAAACCCGGAAGTGCAAAATCACGTACTCGGTATGTGATTTGGCGCAGAGTGGCCGCTGTGCCGCAGTAAACTTACGCTAGGCTTTTCGCAAAAGTGCACCATCATTGGTATTCGTGGCAGGAATAGTGTCCCATTGTTGGTTTCATTGGGAGGAATAGAGTCTCAACATTGGTGAAGTGGAAGGAATAGTATACCATCATTGGTGTTAGTGGAAGGAATAGTATTCCAACGTTGGTGAAGTGGTAGGAATAATATCCCAATGATGGAGAAGTGGAAGGAATAGTATCTCAACATTGGCGAAGTGGAAAGAATAGTATCCCAACGTTGGTGAAGTGGAAAGAATAGTATCCCAACGTTGGCGAAGTGGAAAGAATAGTATCCCAACGTTGGCGAAGTGGAAAGAATAGTATCCCAACGTTGGCGAAGTGGAAAGAATAGTATCCCAACGTTGGCGAAGTGGAAAGAATAGTATCCCAACGTTGGTGAAGTGGAAGGAATAGTATCCCATCGTTGGTGAAGTGGAAGGAATAGTATCCCATCGTTGGTGAAGTGGAAGGAATAGTATCCCATCGTTGGTGAAGTGGAAGGAATAGTATCCCATCGTTGGTGTTAGAGGGAGAAATAGTATCCTATTTTTGGTGAAGTGGAAGGAATGGTATCCCATTATTGGTGAAGTGGAAGGAATAGTGTCCCATCGTTGGTTTTAGAGGGAGGAATAATTCCCTATTGTTGGTTTTAGAGGGAGGAATAATTCCCCATCCTAAGTGAATTGGAAGAAATAGTGCCCCACTGTTGCCATCAGTGGGAGGAATAGTACCCCAAGGGCTGGATAGAGGCAAGCAAAAGGGCCACTAACCCACCCACTGTAGGCTACTTACTGTTTCTAACAAAGAAAGTCTGGTGTACTCCACTAAATGCTCCCATAGCCAACAAGCCTGCCTTAGTTCCAATCTTAATGGCGATACATCAAGGAGAGAAAAATAAATGACCCACCACAAAATTCAGGAAGCCAGCAACAAGCTCAACAGGATCTGATCTTCTTTAGGTTCCTTGGATTGTAACCCAAAGTACAACATGGCCTGGGACATTTCATTAGAAGATGCTTTAGTGGCAGGGACGGATGTGAATGGTCTATCAATGTGGTTGGAACTTTTCCAACAGGTTTTCAGGAAAAACTTCCCACAATCTGAATGAGGTCTTGTTACACCCAAGGAAACAAGGAAAATGTCAGTGATTTTGAGTTGATTACATTATTGAATAATTTTTATTATAATTATATTATTATTTGTTATAATTATTTATAATTATTTATTATATTATAATTTATAATTTTGTTTTAAAAAAAAAAATATCATACCCGGGATGCCTACAAGACTCTTGCTTGGTCAGATTTAAGTGAGTTATTTCTAAAAATTACAGGCCTACAGTATAAAACTCCAAATTTCCTTGCAAAATAATTGTACCGCTTTTGGTACGTAATTCCAGACAGAATCATACCGCCAGGGAGGTTAAGATGTTTTTATCACATTTACCTCAAAATTGCATTTCCATTGACTATTATATTGCAGAATTTCTCAACATGTGGCAACACAAAGGGTACTTCCTATGAGTTCAAGAGGGGTGTTTACTATCCAATTCAGAACATTTGTCTCAAAGGTTAAAAAACATAAAAATATAATACAAAACAATGCATAAAATGTCTGGAAAGCACAGACACATGTTCAAATGGTATTGGTAATCCACAAAGGGGAGTGTTTGTATTAAATAAACACACACTACAGAGTACCTATTAAATATTTGATGTTATAAAACAAGGGTTCTAAAGCAGAATTAAAAAACTTGTTTTGAGCACCACAAAGCAAAAATGCCATTTAATTCATTTTTAATATTCAATGCAAACTCCCCCATCCATCCATCCATGTCTCCATGCTTTATGTTGCTGAGAAATCACTTTGAAAAACACCCCCTAGCAATTCTGCACTGTGGCCATCAAGATATGGGGCAGATGATTAATGTAGCATTTACTTCCTGGAATCAATCTGTCCTTAGCTCAGGCTTTCACACTGGAGCGGTGCGCTAGCAGAACGATAAAAAAAAGTCCTGCTAGCAGCATCTTTGGAGCGGTGAAGGAGCGGTTTGTATACTGCTCCTGCCCATTGAAATGAATGGGGCACTGCAGCGACAACGCTGGTTTTAACCCTCTCTCGCCCGCTAGCGATGGGGGGGGGTAAAAGCATCCCGCTAGCGGCCAAATAGCGACATGAAATTGATGGTAAAGCGCCGCTAAAAATACCGCCGACGCACCCACTGCTCAAGTGTGAAAGGGGCCTGACAGAGCACACACAAAACAATTGTTTTCTTTGCAGTCTTGCGTTGATCAGGGCAGCTCAATCTAGAGATTGGGAAGGTTCCCTTATTTAGCAAGGCCCAGCGCAGTGCAAGAAAAGCGCAGTAGTCCACAGCAACCAACCAGAATGTATCTTTCACTCATGAAACCTTCCTAAACTGAAATGTATTTTGTAGGCTACTGCGCTCTGACCATCATCGCTATGCTGTACTTTGCTTTATTGAATAAACTATCAGATTTTTCAGTCAGAATCCACCTCACACAGAAACATTCGAAAAGCCCGACTCCCCAGACCGAAAGTAAAACAGCTGGTATTTGGAAGATGATAGGTGTTAAGCGTGACAAAAGGTGGGTCTATATAGTAATTACAGAAGCCTGTGCAGTAAAATTGTTGGAGATGGAGGATACATTAGCTTTGATGGATTCTGCCTGCAGTAATTTGTCAGAAATGGTTCTCAAGTGTTCCACAGAAGTGAATGATGCACTCATTTGAGGACATGGCAGGAAATGCCCTTCTACCAATTCAAAAGGTGGAAAGGGGGGGGGGGGGTAATGCAGTAATTCAAAAGGCTGTGGGCGTTGCTAGGCCATAACTTTAATGCATCAGGCTGTTAAGATGAACCAATAAATTACACAACTACCTAAATACTGCAGCACCACTGTTTACATTTAATGGAGACGCGGCTAAAATGCGCACCGAGCTTGAAAGATTTGCCCTTCCTTTGAATTACATAAATTATAGATTAATCTGTCAATAACAAAAAGAAAAAAAAGGGAAAAACTATAAACCCCAGAAATACAGGAAACAAGTGAAGGGTAGTTTATAAAGAATTATCATATTCGTGTTATTCATGTTTAAAAGGATTTCACATGTTGTTTTCTGAGGAGAAACAGAGCAGGAGAGCTGCTAACATATATCAGCCAGGAAGGTAAGAATTCCGCCCGCTCCGTAAACATTTCTGGGCTTATTAATGACCACATCTGGCTATGGACGGAGAGGATTGAGGGTGATTAGTAGGCACTATTTCCCATCTACTGGAAGACTACCCATCAGACAGAAGACAGCACTTCCACACTAGTGGACGATTCTTCAGACCAACAACTTTTCATACGGACGTAACCAGCAGAAAGACATCTGTATGCATAATATAATAATACGCATGTAACCGTGAGATGGAATACATCATTTTTTGTCATGGTGAACTGGATGCAATCGTTTTGTGGTTCCCATTCCTTTCAGAGTATTATCCATGCCAAAAAGAAAAAAAATATGTAGAGACGCACCGAAATTTTGGTGGCTGAAAATTGTGTTTTCTGCATTTTGCCGATGGAGAAAAAAGGTGCCGATAATGGTGCCGGAAATTCAGATTTTACTGTGCTTATGGTGGGTTTTTCACAGGTCATGTGAATCAAAAACTGCATCAAAAACATAAGACGGGTGCGTTAGTGATGCGTTTTTAATTAATTTTAAAAGGGGAGGTGCGTTTTTTTAACTGACCAAAAATAAAGAAAGCAAGATTTTTTAACACCACAACAGAAGCACAAGGGACCAGTGTGAGGATATACAATGAATTTAAAAGAGATGCATTTTTCTTGAGCTTTTCTTGCGCTAAAGGTGCCGATAATAGCTGACATTCATATTCAAATTCATGATATTATTTAAAGAGGTTGTAAACCTCCAAAAACAAAAAAAAAACTGCAAAACAACGCTATAATGAGCTAATATGCATTGCATACTAGCTCATTATGAAATACTGACCTTAGAACGATGCCCTGGATTGGCGCAGACACACCACTGACAGGGCCAACATGTTTCCTAGAGTTACTTCCAGGTTCGCAGGCTCTGGCACTATGATTGGTCGAAGCCACGATTACATAACTCCTGTACATGTGCACAGGAGCCGCCAATCACAGCACGGGCCCTGAAGAAATGCCACAAGTAGGCCATTCCTTCAGTGCGCATTCGCCAATGACGTTGACAGCAGTGTATACAGCAAATATCTCCTAAACAGTGCAACTAAAGAGGAAGACTTTACTTCAGCCCATAAAATTTTGGGGAAAAACACAAAACAAGCAAAATCCCATTCATGTATATGGTCCCTGTTCACATCTGAGCGTTTTGTAGCCTGAAGCAAAATGTCTGAAGCTCAAAAAAGCACTTTCCCGATGGTCAAAGGACCACCGGGAAAACCGAGGAGAAAACCAAGAACCGGCTTGGTCCCTTTTCCCCTGTACACACGGCGGGTTTTCCCGTCAGGAAAACTGCCAGGAGGACTTTGGTCTGGAAAACCGACCGTGTGTATGCTCCCTCGCAGTGTTCCCCATAGGAAAACTTTGGGGAAAAAACAGCTACGATTCGCAGCAAGAAAAAAAGAGAACATGTTCTCATTTTTTAAACTGCAGTTTTCCTGTCGGGAAAACTGCTAAGGAGCATACATACACACGGCCGGTTTTCCCGGCCAAAGAAAAGCACAGCAGTTTTCCCGACGGGAAAAAACGATCGTGTGTACTAGGCATCAGTTTTCTTTGCCATTGGTGGCATTGCAATCAAGCCATCCATGGTGGTCTGGTTCTGATAAGACGCTATAGCAATGGTTGACAGATTTTCAAGGGGGGCACCTTCCCTGCCAGGAGAACACAGTCATTTTTTTACTAGCGGTGGTAGCTGCTGCAAATAATCACATGTAAAAAGTCAACATGCTGGTTGTTCCCAAAACGATTGATGGATCTTATTGGGTACAATCAGCCTGCCTATAGATGGTTGGAATCTCGGCTGGCCCCTGCTGAACCAGCAGAGATTGGAATCATCTGTGGCTGGCTTTAACTTACTCAAAGTTCTACCCCTTCCCTCTCTATCAAAAACATATTTTTCTCTTTGTGGCTGTCCCTTTGTGTTGGTCAGATTTCATATTTTGCCTCACCTCCTATTGTGTCTGTGTAACAGAAAATCAGGAGAATTTTCTTAAACGGCGACACAGACAGTGATAAAACCGCCTTTAGTTATACTTTAAAGCAGTGGTATGCAAACTATGGCCCTTTGCTTGCCTTTTTCTGGCCATTGGGGCACCAAGCCATCCTCTGACCTGAATGATGGGGCACCATTCCTCCCTCAGACAGACACCAATCAAGGGGCACCACTCCAACCATAGACACCAATGATGAGGCACCATTCTTCCCTTGAATACCAACAATGGGGCACCAATCCTCATACTGATACCAACAATAGGGCACTATTCCTTCTACTTAAACCAATGATGGGGCACTTCTTACTCTCACTCACACCAGGGTGTTTTCTAATCCCACATGCTCAGGGGATTTGGTCTCAACAAATGAAATTTTCTGGCCATTGTCAGAAAAAGACTGAACATACGAATAGGGCCGAAACAACTAATCGATTAATCGACAACTAATCGATTTATGAAATTAATCGATTACAATTTTCATAAATCAATTAATCGGCCAGTAACATAATGGGGTTAAAAAAAACTAAAATTAACCCTTTATAGTACAAAAAAAGCAAATCGCTACTGTATATATTACTTTCACTGTCCCACAGTAAAAAAATGAACCCCTTACAGTAGCGATTATTTGCTCTTTTTGTACTTATTTTTGGTTTTTTAACCCCATTATGCTACTTAACATCTTAGGCCTGGGTCACACCTCTTTTTTGGTGCTTTTTGCAGAAACACACTACAGTTCATTTACATGGTTTTCTATGGGACGCGTTCACATGCATGATTTCTTTTCAGCTGCTGCGTATTTGGAAAGGGCAAGGACTTAACGCAAAACGGTGCCATTTGGTTTTTTTTGGTTCAATATACTTCAATGGAGAAGCTGCAGAAAAGCATGTCATGTGTTTTTGCGTCAATATGTGTTTTGTAATCTGCCCAACAACAAATTGGCCCCAAATTTTTTTTAAATCCAATTTTTTATTTTATTTTAAGGCTATTATCCGATTAATAGATTAATCGAAACAATAATCGGCCAACTAATCGATTATGAAAATAATCATTAGTTGCAGCCCTACATACGAACAATCTTTCTTTTATAAATGATCAACTCAAACCCAGCCTCTTTGTTAAAATGCTTTCTTAGCTTAATGAAAAGCCAAGGCCAGACCTTTCTACAATTATATAGAAGAAGAAAAAAAAATACAACTGCCTAAGACAGGTCTTCCCTTCATTTTGTAGATGTATCCTTTCAGTTCCTTTTGCGTTAATGGACAGAAAGTTAAAGCGGGAGTTCACCCATAAAATAATTTTTTCAAACAGTCCCCTTAGATGGATGCTCGTTTTGTCTAGGGGAATCGGCTAGTTGTTTTAAAATATGAGCTGTACTTACCGTTTTCGAGATGCATCTTCTCCGTCGCTTCCGGGTATGGGTCTTCGGGAGCGGGCGTTCCTTCTTGATTGACAGTCTTCCGAGAGGCTTCAGACGGTCGCATCCATCGCGTCACTAGTAGCCGAAAGAAGCCGAACGTCGGTGCGGCTCTATACTGCGCACCGACGTTCGGCTTCTTTCGGAAAATCGTGACGCGATAGATGCGACCGTCGGAAGCCTCTCGGAAGACTGTCAATCAAAATAGGAACGCCCATTCCCGCAGCCCATACCCGGAAGCGGCGGAGAAGATGCATCTCGTAAACGGTAAGTACAGCTCATATTTTAAAACAACTAGCCGATTCCCCTAGACAAAACGAGCATCCATCCAAGGGTAAAAAAATGTTATGTACGGGTGAACCCCCGCTTTAAAGGAAATCGCCACGATGGAAGCCGGGCAGAAAAAAAAAAATAGCCTCATGGGTTTAAACTTTTCTATTCTTCACCCAAAACTACTTCTAGCAATTGTTAGCAGGAATGGGCTACAAAAAGTCTCCTGTGTAGCTGTAGCCCAACGATGTGCCAGCCAGTCAGGAAGAGATTTAAATCACCCCTGTAGCTCTAGTCTAAGTGGTTAAGTAAACTTTTCCTAAAAGAAAGGATGGTTGTCTCACATGAACTTTTGGCTTCAATACTTTCACTAACCCAGAACAAATATGCAGATAAGGAAGGTCAGAGTAAAGTGAGAAGACCTTATCTGCATATTTGTTCTGAAATAGTCAATGTATTGAAGCTTACATGCTCCACTTGCAAATAATTACTTTTTTAAGCCAATCTTCTTATTGGCCCCCACTCCCCGTTCACAATTATATTTCCCCAAACCCCCCCCCCCCTTTTTGTTCTTACACAATTCTGCAATCCGTGTACCTCTCTACCACTTCAGTCTGTGCCCACGCTGACCGCTCCCTTGGGGGCTAAGGTCATTAAGCCACTGCAGGCCTGGAGCCTGGGAGAGACAGCCAATACAAAGTGTGCACATCACCCAGACAGGGACATAGACACCCAAAACAAGGACCCTCCTACTCTGCACTGTAGACGACATAAAACTTGGTACTAGGCAGAAAGAGACCACAAATTTTGGTAATTATTTGAATTTTAGGTGAAAAAACTGCTCCAGTAATTAGCCGATCACAACAATTCATGTGAAATTATCTGAAGGGACAAGAACAAAAATGTTTCTCGTACGATACCAGAACTAATGATTTTCATTTAATCAGCACAAAAAAAAACAAAGAAAAAAAAAAACACGAGTGACCAAGGCCATGCATGTTCGGAAACTAAATAATTAAATTACAATAAACAACATTAAATCATTGTTGGAAGTTGTATTCTGTCTTACAAGCATTTTTGGAACTCTGGCAACCTATTTTTTTCAATATGAGAGTAGCATGCAAAAAAAGTAATAAAAAATGGATGATCATTCGTCCGGTATTCTCATTGTGTGGATCAGGCTTAACAGTGAGAATGCCAAACTTCATGAGAAGATGCTTCTGTGTGGTGCAGGAAGCGAAATTTAGACTACCGTATTTTCCGGCGTATAAGACGACTCGGCGTATAAGACGACCCCCTAATTTTCCAGGAAAAATGTTGGGTTTTGGGATATACTCACTGTATAAGACTACCCCCTTCTTACTAGTCTTTCTGGAAGCTGAGGGGGAGCCAGAACCGCTGACAGAAACAGGCTTTTTCAAATCTCACTGTGCCATTACATTCCTCACTGTGCCATTACATTACATGCCCAGACTGTGCCACTACATGCCCCCACATTGCCATTGTGCCATTACATGCCCCCACATTGCCACTGTGCCATTACATGCCCCCACATTGCCACTGTGCCATTACATGCCCCCACATTGCCACTGTGCCATTACATGCCCCCACATTGCCACTGTGCCATTACATGCCCCCACATTGCCACTGTGCCATTACATGCCCCCACATTGCCACTGTGCCATTACATGCCCCCACATTGCCACTGTGCCATTACATGTCCCCACATTGCCATCACTTGCCCCCACTGTGCCTGAACTTGTTGCCCCCCCCCCCCCCAGTGCAATAACACTCACTTTTTTTCCCCAGCGCTGACAGTCTAACATGCTGCGATCGCGAGCGTGTATTGATTTCAAAGCCGCGCCTTCACTGCAGAGTGTTCTGTGATAGGAGGAACAAAAATCTTCCCAGCAGCGCCTCTGTTATGTTTTCCGCCTATCACAGACGTCTTCTCATCTCGTCCGAGGATGAGAAGGCATCTGTGATAGGAGGAACAAAGAACAGAGGCGCTGCTGGGAAGATTTTTGTTCCTCCTATCACAGAACACTCTGCAGTGAAGGCGCGGCTTTGAAATCAATACACGCTCGCGATCGCAGCATGTTAGACTGTCAGCGCTGGGGAAAAAAAGTGAGTACTGAGACTGTACCCGGCGTATAAGACGACCCCCGACTTTGGATGCATTTTTTTGCATCCAGAAAGTCGTCTTATACGCCGGAAAATACGGTATTGTACATTTCCCAAATCTTTCCAGAAGGAGAAGGACATCATCCCTGCTCAGGCATCACAGGCGAAAGGCAGGAGAAATACAAGAATACTATCTGACTTTTTACCCCATTACAGGTGTTTTTATGTTTAACAGTACAAATGGCAACTGTCCCAACCTATAACTAGCAGGGAGCACATGCGTGGCCAACGCATGTCAAAAAAAAATTAAGAAAAATTCCCACCTCAACTTACCAACCAGCCTGCAACAAACCCAATCGTCCTGTCTAGCAGTTTACGTTAAAAACAGAGGTTTAGTTTGCACACATTGGCAAATACATGCATAAACTGCAGAGGCCACGACAAGGCACCCCAGTATTATCTGCAGTCCTAATTCTACAAATTTTGAGAGCCACCATAGTAGGAGCATATTGCTATGGAAATATTTATACCGCACTATAATAATTAAAATAAGCGATTAAAACCTTTTTGTCTATATAAAAATTAACACAAAGAATAGCGGTGCAAAAAAGAGAAAATTATTACATTTATTGATACAGAAAAGAAACTTGTATTAATCTGATATTCGTTACCATAACATAAATGATATCATCTTTAAAACAAAGATGATACCGAATAATACACAATAATACAAATAGGAATATGGCTATAATGCAGGGCTCGACAAACCCCGGGCGCCAGGTCGCCATGGCGACTAGAAATAGGGTCCTGGCGACTTGAATTGGAAGGGGGGGTAAAAAAAAATAAAAAAATAAAACATTTTTTTTTTTTTTTGTGAGCTGGGACCATCTGGTGGTGAGCCGTTGGTATTACAAGTTATTACCACCAGATGTGTGAGCTGACGCCATCTGGTGGTGGCCGTTGGTATTACAAGTTAAGCATTACAAGTTAAACAGCAATTCTAATGTTGTTTTTCACTATTTTCACTGCCATCTTCTTCCCTCTAATTAGAACCCCCAAACATTATATATATTTTTTATCCTAACACCCTAGAGAATAAAATGGCGATCGTTGCAATACTTTCTGTCACGCAGTATTTGCGCAGCGGTCTTACAAGCGCACTTTTTTTGTGAAAAAATTACACTTTTTTAAATTAAAAAATAAGACAACAGTAAAGTTATCCCCATTTTTTTTAATATTATGAAAGATAATGTTACGCCAAGTAAATTCATACCCAACATGTCACGCTTCAAAATTGCGTCCGCTCGTGGAACAAACTTTTACCCTTTAAAATCTTCATAGGCGACGTTTAAAAAAAATCTACAGGTTGCATGTTTTGAGTTACAGAGAAGGTTTAGGGCTAGAATTATTGCTATCGCTCTACCAATCGCGGCGATACCTCACGTGTGGTTTGAACACCGTTTACATATGCGGGCGCTGCTCACGTATGTGTTCGCTTCTGCGCGCAAGCTCGTCGGGACGGGGCGTGTTTTCTGGCTCCTAACTTTTTTACCTGGCTCCTAGATTCCAAGCAAATTTGTCAACCCCTGCTATAATGGACACAGCAGTAAATAATGACAAGTTGTAGTTAAATGAATCTATGAGGAAAGCAAAAGAGAAGCGAGATTAATTCTAGGCCTAGTCTGACCATATAGAAGGGGGGTTGAGGACAAAGGTTTTAAATCGCTTATTTTAATTATTTAAGTGGGGTATAAATATTTCCGTAGCATTTGGTGCCCGAGTGTGAGGAAAGTTTAAAGTTTGGGTGAATATTATTTCTTGTATGGTAGACAGAGCTGGTTTAAGTCTTTTGTTTTAACCTATCTGAATACCTAACAAACTAACTTTTTGTCAATGCGAATATATTGACGAGACTGATTTTGAATAATGTAGATATATAAAATTAAATTGCAGCAGGGTGTCAGTGTAAATAATAAGGACTCTGCTTGGAATCTTGAAGGCAGTGAAAAAGTTTATGTGCCTCTTTGCCAAAAAGCAATTTCAGTTGACCCTTTGAATGAGATTAGGCCAATCTTTGCGAGTGAAACACACCTATGCTTTTGGGCTGCGTTTCCACTGGTGCAACTCCAATGTCGCCTGATTCAGGGTGCGATTTTGAGATGCAGCTTTAGTGCGACTGTGGTGTGGCTTTGAATGCGTTTTTGATCCAGAAGTCGCATCAGAATGGTGCAGGTACCTTATTAGTCGCTGCAGCTTTGAGCCACATAGATTGGAATGGGTGCTATTGAAATCAATGGGCTGCAATTTGGAATGCGACTTTGTGTACAAAGTCGCATGGCAAATCGCATCAGTGGAAACAGACTAAATCACACTGAATTATCTGGATGTATGTGAATCTATATCTGTGTAAACTACTAACTGGGGATTGTAAGCATGGTAATTAGATCTGTAAACACTGGCTATATTGTAACTGCTAAAAATCATAGTGCAATTAGGTGGGCGTCAGTTAAAATTGCCTCCTGCACTACAAGCAATCTAATAAGTAAGCATTTCTTTTAGAATATTGCAGAAAAGTTCACGGGGGGATTAAACTTATTTCGTTGGGAAAATCTCCGGGCTAACTTCTTGAAGGACTATAGTCAGTCATTGTTCTGACTTATTATAGGCTTACCTGTAGGTTAAAGTGGTAGTACAGAGTTTACTACCACTTTAATGTAATGGTCAATAAAAGCCTTGGACACTTATGAAATGCTTGTAATTATACTTCAGTATACCATAGTAACATCTGACAAAAATATATAAAAACACTGAAGCAGCAGACTTTGTGAAAAAATTTATATTTGTGTTATTCTCAAAACTTTTGGCCACGATAGTACAACGGCAATCGCCCCAACCTTTAAGTGGCCTTAACATCAAGGAGCACATGGTAGGGCGAAGCATGTCAAACAACAACAAAGAAAAATTCCCAGCTCTACTTAACAACCAGCCTGCAACAAACTGAATTGTCCTCTCGTATGCCACGTACACACGTCGGATTTTCCGGCAGAAAAACCTTGGATGTTTTTTCCGACGGAATTCCGCTCAAGCTTGGCTTGCAAACACACGGTCACCCAAAGGTTCTCTGAACTTTCGACCATCAAAAACGCGGTGACGTACAACACTATGACGAGCCAAGAAAATGAAGTAACCGATTCCGAGCATTCGTCGGAATTTTTGCACATTGGAATTGCTACAGACGAGCGGAATTTTTTGCGTCGTAAAATTTGAGAACCAGCTCTCAAATTTTTTTTGGTGGGGATTTCGACAGGAAAAGTCCGATGGAGCCTACACACGGTCGGAAAAAGCTCACATCGAACTTTTCTTGTCGGAAATTCCGACCATGTGTACAGGGTATAACAGTTCACATTAAAAACAAGGGTTTAGACATTTCACTTGCAGACGATCCGGCGCAATGCTTACTTCACCTTACCCCAATGTCGAGGCGTCGATATAAGAGCCCCCTGTTAATCCACCTTCTTAATGCTGCTAAAATATGTATTCAGTAAAAATGGAAATGCTCAGATTCCCCTTCAATTGGTCAGCGGATAGCTGTGGTGAATGAAATTAACCTGATGGAACGATTGACGGCCGCATTAAAAACGAAAGGGGGAAAAATTCAATGTGTATGTGTCCCTAACCAAATGTTTTCACATCCAACACCCCTCCCTTTTTTTTTTCTTTCCCTACCCCCTCCTCTGCCCCTAAGCCCTTACCCTCATTCTCCCTCGATTTCTATTGAGCCTGCTCTGGTTCTCTTCCTGCTAACGCTTTCTTCCCTGTCTTCCAATTTCCAAAATGTATTGTCTTCTTCGTTATTTGGAAAATATGTTTGTGTACACCTGACATGGGGCGATATTATTGTTTTATACTGTTGCATCTTAAAGGGGTGGTTCACCCTAAAAACTACTTTTTCTTATTCCACTGCCCCCCCACATTACAATACGATTAAGGCTCTTATTATTTTTTTCATGCTGTACATACCTTAGTACAGCATATTCACCCGTGCATCCGGGTTGCGAGTCCCGCGGGAGTGGGCGTTTCTCACATGCTGGTGATTGACGTTTTGCCCAAAAACGAGCTCCCCCCCGTCGCGTAAGCCGCGTCACGGTTGGCGAAAGGAGCCGAACGGCGAGTCGGCTCCTTTCGCCAATCGTGACGCGGCTTACGCAAAACGTCAATCACACACGTTAGGAACGCCCACTCCCGCGGGACTCGCAACCCGGATGCACGGGTGAATATGCTGTACTAAGGTATGTACAGCATGAAAAAAATAATAAGAGCCTTAATCGTATTGTAATGTGGGGGGGCAGTGGAATAAGAAAAAGTAGTTTTTAGGGTGAACCACCCCTTTAAGTCTAAGAGCCCTTTCACACTAGCGAACCGTATGTCCGTATTTCATCCATCCGTTTTCGGATGAAATACGGACAAACATGTTTCCCTATGGGATAGCAGGTGTCAGCGGATGAACAGCCGCTGACACCCGATCTCATCGGTGTCCGCTATGCTCCGATTCTGCAGACGGAGGAAATTCCTATTTTTCCATCCATCTGCAGAGCAAATTGGGTGAAGACGGACGGACGGTCTGTGTTCATCCGATCTCCCCATAGGGGAGAGCAGAGATCTGACGGGGCGTTCCCTGTGTGCAGGGACCGCCCTGCCAGCTCAGCAGGGGATGTGATCCCTGCTGAGCAAACGGATGAGACATGTACGGATCCTCGCGGCATCCGTACATGTGAAAGGGGCCTAACGCAGGTGAACTGTCGACACCAACAAATTCGCCATGTCCATATTAGATTTTTGGTTTATGTATCAGCCTATTCGTTCAAAAATTTGTTGATGGACTTGTTATGCCCTCTCTGAGGTACTCAATAAAAACATTAAATGAAAAAAAAAAAAAAGAAGGGGTTTAGCTTCCACACATTTGCAAATACTTGCGTAAGCTGCAGAGGCCGCAACAAGGCAACCTAGTATTATCTGCAATCCTAACTCATTTATACTGCATTTCAGCAGGGGCAAGGGGGCCACTTAAGGCCGGCCATACACGATTCGAATCTCGGGCCGGTTCAGCAGGAACTGTCCAAGATTGGAACCATTAATGGGCAGGCTGAATGTACCAAGTTGATTAAATCGATCATCTTGGGTACAACCAGCCTGCCGGATTCGCTTCTGATAGCCGCTAGCGATAATCACTGTTTTCCCCCGGCGGGGAAGGCTCCCCCTGCCGAGAAAAGACAATTGCTTGGCAGGAGGGATTCACTTGTCAGCACTGCCTGTTTTGATGGGGCAATTGTGCAAATTTCTTTCCTGCAACCCGTGGTTGCAGGAAAGAAATTTGCACTATGGGCTGCCTTAAATTTTGCATTTTAAGTGTGAGGTCCTCTTTAAAATGCAATCATGTCAGCTGTACAAATTTTTATGAAAAATGTTGCTTTGGATGAGGTCTGCATTGAAATTGTCACAGTCATAAACTGTCTAATACAAAATAAATATATCACTCCTCGTGTAATATATAGCTGTAATTTCCTTGCAGCATAACCAGAAGCCACTGACGGTGCCCCATCGTCTCCTCCAGAAGTGCATTAACACTAATTCTCAAGAGCCATTAACCCTGGAATGTGCCTAAAATAACCAGCGTGTTAAGAAAAGCCAGGACAAAGGCTTGTCATCATTAAATTGTACAAAGCACTGAATGTATTATGCAAAATAAATCTGACATGCAAATGTAAACGTTTTAATTCTAAAAGCGTATAACTCATGCCAATCAGGCCACATCCATCTTTCAGTGTTACGCCATTACGCCACTTGTTAACATTTACTTAAGTAAACAGAAAGGTCAGCACTTACCAGTGTATGCATATTACAGTCCTTAATAGCTGTTCAATTTACACATTCTCACAAGCAGAGATGTCAGGAAGTATGATGAAAACACCTTTCTACACTTCATTTAATATCAATTTTCGAGCAAAGATTAATTATAATTTATTGCGCAGGCCAAGTTACTAAATTTAATAAAAATTTTCCTTGGAAATATAAAAACAAAAAAAAGTCAACCTGAATTCAAAATTAAGGTTTCCCATCTTATAGGAACATTTAGAAATGTCAGCTGTGCCTAAGCAGTACCGTAATAAATCTAACTTTGTTTCCTAAATTCCTCCTGAAAAAAAGCAGAGCGCTTCTTGTGTCTTGAGACTCATAGCTGTGGGAGATCATCTAAGGCAGGGGTCCCCAAACAAGGGGTCAGTTTAAACAATGACACATCTTTAGTGGGAAGAATAATGTTCCATTATTGGTGTCAGTGGGAGGAATAGTGTCCCATCATTGGTGTCAGTGGGAGCAAGTGTCCCATTATTGGTGTCAGTGGGAGGAATAGTGTCCCATCATTGGTGTCAGTGGGAGGAAGTGTCCCATTATTGGTGTCAGTGGGAGGAATAGTGTCCCATTATTGGTGTCAGTGGGAGTAACAGTGTCCCATTATTGGTGTCAGTGGGAGGTATAGTGTTCCATTATTGGTGTCAGTGGGAGGAATAGTGTCCCATTATTGGTGTAAAGTGGGAGGAATAGTGACCCATTATTTGTGTCAGTGGGAGGAATAGTGTCCCATCATTGGCCAGTGGAAGGAATAGTGTCCCATTATATGGCTCCTAGACATGTGTGATAACAGTTCAACAGTATAGTATGGTTACCAAAACATAATAGTGAAATGAGATAACCAACGCATTTCGAAAGTGAGGGTTTACAATTTTCTTCAGAAATGCTCATATGCTAGGTATAGAGGTTTTGAGGTCATATATATATATATATATATATATATATATATATATATATATATATATATATATATATATATATATATATATTATATATATATATATACACATACACACACACACACACATATATATATATATATATACATATACACACACACATATATACACACACACACACACATATATACAGCCTTCACATGGACAAGCCAGGAATCATAAAAACAATTCCTTGTGCCGCCTCAAACATGCTCAGGCTAGAGTAGAGGTTAGTCAGGTCTGCAGGGCCACAAGGGGCATCAAAGTAAGGCCAGGTATCCTCAGATAGATCAATGCTGTAATACTGGTGACAGCATCACCATGCTACTAGATGTAAATGTAATCCAATAGCAGTCCAGCACTGCTGGATAGAGGGTAGATGGCTGGGTTGTGGCCATCTAACATAGACTCTGTGGGTGCAGCCGAGCTGCCAAAATGGCACTGGGCCACATCCGGCTGAAGAAAGGCAAACAAGATGGACACCGCTCCAAACAACCCGCGGCTGCATGCACATCCACATATTCCGAGGATCACCTGGGTGCCAGCCCATCCACAGCCACGTTCAATGTAGATAAGAGATGATAATGGCGGCACTCCAATATAGATATAAATAACGATTTCTTTATTAGATAATAAAGTTAAAAAAAATCACAGGTAATACACATTGTGAAGGATGTCAGTGTAAATCTCCCTGCTTGGTTCATGTGTCACAAGCTATTGACATGTTAATGACCCTTCCTCAGCCAGCTCCCTAGTTCAAATGGTAATTGATTTATTGTGTGTGGGAAGGAGACCGGCCTTACTGTTTACAATGATTAGATAAGGGGCTCATGTTAATTATTCTGATTGCTTCATTGTGGTCAGGCTGTTACACCTAGTAATTAACTCCGCTGATGTCTTTATCTAAAGAAACATGTCTGCATGGTCGGCTCCGACTTGTCTCCTATAATCTGTATGGGAAACCCCACTGTGTGAGGGGGGCGTTCCTAACAGGCTGTAACCACATATAAGCTGAGTTTTTGTGTCAATAAAGTGTCTTGTTCCAGCAGTAAGCTTGTCTCATGTGTGGCTTTCTGGGCGATTCCAGGGATATCCCTCCTCGTGGAATATTGGGGTGATTGTCGTTATGGGAAGAAGGGAACGTTGACGGGGATATCATACCGATACCGTCACAATTGGTTGGTAGCAGCGGGATTTTTCCCTTCTATTCCCCTTCACACCCGGATTCCAAGCAGACACTGGAAGAACTACTGGAAGTTTGTGGAAGGATTGCTAGCAACAAAACCAAGCGGGTCATCATAGCAGAATTAATGGAGCTAGACCAGGAGGACGGGATTGCAGCAACGCCAGCAGTACAAGAGATGGAGACACCAGTGATTCAGGAGGAGGAATCGCCAGCCAACAAGCTAATGAGAGAGAAGCTAGCGTGGTTCGGCCCGAACCCAACGCCGGATGTGGTTCTGAAAGTGATGGACCTGTTAGCGGAGGAGGCTAAACAAATAAGGGACGCAGAACTACAGAAGGATAAACAAATAAGGGACGCAGAACTACAGGAGGCTAAAGAAATAAGGGACGCAGAACTACAGAAGGATAAACAAATAAGAGATGCAGAACTACAGAAGGATAAACAAATAAGGGACGCAGAGCTACAGTTAAAACTGGCAGCAGTCCAACAAGCAGCCGCACCTTCTACGAACAGTGAGTACAGCACAGCAGACGCAAGGAAGATTCCGTTTAGCGCTTTTAAAGCTTTTGATGAAAAGGACTGTGAGATTGATAACTACCTGGCAGACTTTGAGCGACAATGTAACCTGCACCGAATTGCTAGAAGAGAGTGGGTTGCAATATTGTCAGGCAAACTGTCAGGCAAAGCTTCTGATGCTTTCCGGACCGTGCCAGATCAGGATATCCATAGCTACGCCCGGGTTAAAGAAGCACTCCTGGCTCGTTATGCAGTAACCCCAGAGTCCCACCGACAGAAGTTCAGGGACTCACGCAAAACCACGAAAGACTCTTACGCAGAATGGGCATGCCAGCTGTCCCTGTCGGCCTCTAACTGGGTTAACAGCAGCCAGGCCACCACCGCAGAGGACATTTTGCAACTAATGCTCCTGGAGCAATTTTACAATCACATCCAGACGGATGTCAAAGATTGGGTGAGAGATCGCAGGCCCATGACTCTACCAGAGGCCGCGAAGTTGGCGGATGAATATGCGGATACTCGCAAGACAAACCAGGTCACACCACGGGTACAACCTCCACAACCAACGGCGCCCTCACACCCACCAGCCGCTAGATACCAACCGCCTAACAGACCGATGACATCTAGCCCTCGCTACCCACGCCAGGAGGACAACGAACAACGCTGCTTCCGGTGCAAACAGTTGGGTCACTTCAAGCAGAATTGCCCCATGAACGACAACACCAGGTCAAATTGGTCTCAACCTGGGTACCGCCCACCAGCAGCAGCCCATTGTGTAGACTCGGCTTGGGATCTCCAGGAGCTGGGTCCGGAAGAACCATTGGGCACCCCTTACGAAGCCCTCATGGTACAATCTGTTATTACGGACAACAGGGAACACCATTGTCAGCTGGTCATGGGCGACCGCCATGAGCCGGAGGGGCCTTGGAGGGAGCTGGGCAGAAAGAGGCACCGCCAGCTACCCTCCAAGAAGAAGAGGTCCTGGAAGTCATATAACCAGCGGACCTGGGAGGAGAAGAAGCGACTGGAGGAGATGGAATCGCAGCGGGCGCCCCAGATGCGGGCCGAGATGTTCGCCAAGGGCCCACCGGTGGCCCCTTACACCACCACCCAGTTCCTGATGATGAAGGACCACGTGGAGAGCCTGCAGGACATGAGCAAGCAGGATCTGATCCGTGAGTACATAGAGCTGGAGGAGTGCATAAGCCGCATGGAGGAGGAGAACAACCACCTGAGGTCACAGCGGGCTGACCCCCCCAGGCTCCATGAACTGGAGATGGAGCTGGAGAAGCTCAAAGAGGAGAACCGGCGGCTGCGGAGGGAGCAGGGGGTGGCTGACCTTATGGGGCTCTGAGTCCCCTCTCCCCCCCCCCCCCGGACTCTGAGCACCAGTGCTACAGCATTTCAACAAATATAACTTTTTCTTTTTATGAATCTCCTGTGATTGTCACTTCAGAGCCATAACCTGCCCCCTCCCATAGCGGGACACCTAGACGGCGGCGCACAGACCCATTCGCTGTCTTCACACTGACTTCTGGTGACTTTGCAGATCGCACAAAGACTTGGGGACTGACCGGCGTGTGATCTGACGACCCGGTAGCATACCTGAGTCGGAAGCAGTTACCAATGGAGGTCAGTCACGCCAAACGGAGTTAACCTCGGACTAAAAGCTCTGAACCCGTCAACCCTACTGGACCAGGGAAGGTCCAACCGGGTTTGCCGGAGCAGGGAGAAAAAGGGGGGCCATTGTGAAGGATGTCAGTGTAAATCTCCCTGCTTGGTTCATGTGTCACAAGCTATTGACATGTTAATGACCCTTCCTCAGCCAGCTCCCTAGTTCAAATGGTAATTGATTTATTGTGTGTGGGAAGGAGACCGGCCTTACTGTTTACAATGATTAGATAAGGGGCTCATGTTAATTATTCTGATTGCTTCATTGTGGTCAGGCTGTTACACCTAGTAATTAACTCCGCTGATGTCTTTATCTAAAGAAACATGTCTGCATGGTCGGCTCCGACTTGTCTCCTATAATCTGTATGGGAAACCCCACTGTGTGAGGGGGGCGTTCCTAACAGGCTGTAACCACATATAAGCTGAGTTTTTGTGTCAATAAAGTGTCTTGTTCCAGCAGTAAGCTTGTCTCATGTGTGGCTTTCTGGGCGATTCCAGGGATATCCCTCCTCGTGGAATATTGGGGTGATTGTCGTTATGGGAAGAAGGGAACGTTGACGGGGATATCATACCGATACCGTCACACACATACTTCCAGGACAGACAGTAATCCGGCCCCTGAGCCATTTTGGAGACCACTGATCTAAGGCACCGCTGCCTCTGACTTCTAGGCCCACCACATTTAGAAAGAGACTTGTTGTCACTAATGTGCTGCCTACTGTTCTCCTGGCTGGACAGGAATCTGTACAACAGGATTGACAGTGCAAAGATCTCCCTGCATCCGCTCTTGTATATTCCCCCCATCAGTAATTAGACCAGCCATCATCAGGGTGCAGGTGTGACATAAAGAAGCAAAGCTCTGCCTCTACCAATATGGCTGCCTGAACTTAGGGCAGAACAAGACATGATAAATCAGTTAAGTGATCATCTGCAGTGGGGCTGCAGGCAATACTGGTGACCTGTCCTTTGTGCTTAGCTTGACTTTTCTGCCCAGCTTGCACAGGTCAGGTCTACTTTAAAACTGAAATCCTTGTAGATATAAAAAACCCACCAATGGTGACAGTAATGTAGTCATTAAACCATAATCAAGTGTATTTTTAGTTTTATTTGTATTGACACAGCCTTTTTTAATCTCGCACATCAGCATCCAGACCGATAGAGGTGGTGGCATCACAAGAAGCCAATGAGGCAAAAACCTTTCCTGCAGGTAGCAGCGTCTTGGCAGAAAAAAACCTGATGCTTGTAAAAGGTGTATTTACAGGCGTCAAGGGTTTGACTGTTAATTCATTTAAATGCTCAGAACAATCATTTACTCTGGCCATTGAAATCAATTAATGCTCAAGCACTAAATGTGCCAAGCGTTAACACGCGTTTACAAGCATCACGTAGTTTTTCTGCCAAAACGCTGGCTGCTCCTGGATACACTGGCAGTTGTTTGGTTTTTTTGCCTCTAAAATCCCCTGCTATTAAATGCTGCTAAAAAGTCCAATTTTTTTTTCATTTTTTAAGTGAAAAGATCAGAATTTCCTTATTTTTTTTTTGTTTACTTATTTATTTGCATATTCAGTATCTCGCTCCTGAATTTTGTCAAACCTTACTATATAGGAAAAAAAAAAAAGCTGACAAATTATACATAAGGGGCTAGATTCAGGTAGGGGCGCGCATAGTTACGGCGGCGCAGCGTATCGTATTTACGCTACGCCGCCGCAACTTACAGGAGCAAGTGCAGTATTCACAAAACACTTGCTCCGTAAGTTGCGGCGGCGTAGCGTAAATGGGGCCGGCGTAAGCACGCGTAATTCAAATGTGGAAGGGGGGGCGTGTTTTATGATAATGTGTGATGACCTGACGTGATTGACGTTTTTTACGAACGGCGCATGAGCCGTCCGTGTACATATCCCAGTGTGCATTGCTCCCAAGTACGCCGCAACGACGTATTGGTTTCGACGTGAACGTAAATTACATCCAGCCCTATTCGCGAACGACGTAAAAAATTAAAAAATCGAAGCGGGAACGACATTCATATTTAACATTGAGTGCGCCTCATAGAAGCAGGAGCAACGTTACGCCGAAAAAGCCTTACGCAAACAACGTAAAAAACTACCGCCGGGCTCACGTACGTTTGTGAATCGGCGTAACTAGGTAATTTGCATACTCTACGCCAAAAACAACGGAAGCGCCCCTAGCGGCCAGAAATAAAATGCACACAATTATACGCCGCTGCATTTAAGTTACGTCGGCGGAGGAAGCCTATTTTTTCGACGTATCTGCCTTAAAGATATGCCAGCGCAGATTTGAAATTACGGCGGCGTATCTGGAGATACGCCGCCGTAAATGCTACCTGAATCTAGCCCAAGGTGTAAAATTATTACTCGTCATTTTAAGGCCTGTACACACAATAAGAAAATCGGATGAAAAATACCGCTTTCGAAGCGATCGTACGGTAATCTGATCGTTGGTACACAGCTTCATCTGAAATTATCCAAAACATGAAAGTTTTTCTCATATGATATCAGAACGTACGATTTTCGTTTAATCAATAGTTTTCGTCAAAAAATACAATACAAATACAAAGCAATAGATTACATCACTTGCACATTTTTTGTCTCTCGTACAAGACTTTTCGTTACTTTAGTAACCTACTCAATTTCAATATGGAGACTAGCATGCAAAGCTATGACAAAGTCAGAAATATTAACGCTCTAGAGCAGTGATGGCGAACCTTGGCACCCCAGATGTTTTGGAACTGCATTTTCCATGATGCTCATCTGCTCTGTAGTGTAGTTGAGCATCATGGAAAATGTGTCAAAAGTGTCCGCCAGTACTGATAAAAATCGCTGATCGCCGCCATTACAAGTAAAAAAAAGAAATATTAATAAAAACGCCATAAAACTATCCCCTATTTTGTAGACGCTATAACTTTTGCGCAAACCAATCAATAACCGCTTATTGCGATTTTTTTAATGAAAAATATGTAGAATAATACGTATCGGCCTATATATTTTTGGGGGGCATTTATTATTACAGCAAAAAGTAAAAAATATTTATTTTTTTTAAAATTGTCGCTCTATTTTTGTTTATAGCACAAAAAATAAAAACCGCAGAGGTGATCAAATACCATCAAAAGAAAGCTCTATTTGTGGGAAAAAAAGGACGCCAATTTTGTTTGGGAGCCACGTCGCACGACCGCGCAATTGTCAGTTAAAGAGACGCAGTGCCGAATCGCAAAAAGTGGGCGAGTCATTGACCAGCAAAATGATCCGGGGCTGAAGTAGTTAAAACAATTTTTTAAATAGAGCACTGCATAGTAATGTACTGAGGACACTGTAATGTTTGGGGATATTTTTGGCAAAAGTCAGTAAATCGTCAGTGAATCTTTAATGCTGTTAATGTATTACAGTGGCTCTCAAGGCTCAAGATTTTTTAACCCTCCCATGGAAGACTTCTCTCTCCTGGGCAGTCTGCCAAGTTTTGAGAAAAGATATACAAGGTTGCTACTTATCAATGAACTGAACTCCCTGTAGGAGAGTTCTCAGTTTAACCATTTAAAGCAGGGGTGCCCAACCTTTTGAAGAGCGAGGGCCAATTGAGCAACTTGGTAACCAGTCACGGGCCACAATGAATGGAGCGGGCCGATGACAGGTCCACTCTGCATATGCATTTTTTAGCGGATACGATCGGAGGTAGGCTTTAGACACAAGGCCGTTTACATCTGCTGCTCCATAGGAGGTGAATGGAAGGTCCAATTGGGTCAGACCGATCGTGTAAAAGGGGCCTAAGGCTGTTTTCAGACTGATATGCTACACCAGGGGCACAGCGCAGTGCGCCTGTGGCTTTTCTGCGGGTTACTGCACTTTGCCATAGACTTCCATTATATTCTGCAGGTGTGGTGTACTTTTTGAACATGCATCAAACCCGCAGCTAATAAAAGAAGTCTATGGCTCAGTGCAGGTAACCCGCAGGTAAACTGTGCTGCACCTGCAGAACACATATGCCCATATATACACTGTGATTTTAGTAATAAACTTACCTTTAATAACAGTCTTCCATTTAGGCATTGCCAGCTGTTGCTGTCCCAGGCAGAGTGCATTCGGTATCACCCCGCCTGTGACTCTGGCGCTATATAGGAAGAATCGGCTTATGCGGCTCTGTTCTGCAGCCGGTTGTTTCCTCTACCCCTGGCCTTATTCACAACACTGATGCTCTGGGATGGCGGATTGGCCACCCTGTGATCTGGGCTTGACAACTCGCCATCCCCAGATAAGTGAGTCACGGGCCACATCAGAGGGCTTCACGGGCCACATGTGATTTAAAGGCTAAATCTTTGACACTTGTTGCTTACAAGTAAAAATCCTGTATTTTCTGCTAGAAAATCACTTGGAACCCCCCAAACATTATATTATTTTTTTAGCAGAGACCCTAGGAAATAAAATAGCGATTGCTGCAATATATAATGTTACACGGTATTTGCGCAGTGGTCTTTCAAACACATTTTTTTTTGGAAAAAATATGCTTTAACAAATAAAAAAAACTATACAGTAAAGTTAGCCCATATTTTTTTTTTCGTCCAAAAGTTTTCATTACCTGTTTTTTTATCCCTTTAGATATGCTTTCCCTTTGAGAGTAGCTCACCAAAAAATGTTTGCTGCAGGGTAGGGTTGTCCAGATACCGATACCAGTATCGGTATCGGGACCGATACCGAGTATTTGCGGGAGTACTCGTACTCGCGCAAATACCCCCGATACCTAAATAGAATACTTTCCCCCCCCCTTCCCCCCCCCGCCGCTGCCGCCGCATCGCGCCGCCGCATCGAGGGATATGGCTAGAGGGACATTGCTGCATATGTGAGGGACATGGCTAGAGGGACATTGCTGCATATGTGAGGGACATGGCTGCATATGTGAGGGACATGGCTAGAGGGACATGGCTGCATACGTGAGGGACATGGCTAGAGGGACATTGCTGCATATGTGAGGGACATGGCTAGAGGGACATTGCTGCATATGTGAGGGACATGGCTGCATATGTGAGGGACATGGCTAGAGGGACATGGCTGCATATGTGAGGGACATGGCTAGAGGGACATGGCTGCATATGTGGGGGACATGGCTGCATTTGGGGACACATTTAAAAAAAGTATCGGTATTCGGTATCGACGACTACTTGAAAAAAAGTATCGGTACTTGTACTCGGTCCTAAAAAAGTGGTATCGGGACAACCCTACTGCAGGGGACACCAAAAATCTGACTTCTGGGGAAATCAGCGAGCCAATCACACGACCAGGAAATTTAATTTTCAGGGGGCGTTTCCGTACACCATCTGTGTACAGAGCGCCTCCAGGTTGCCATATTGTATTTAACAGAAAATTCCAGCGGCAGGAAAGGTACTTTTTTTTTGAACATTCAATTACAATATAACTTGTGTCACAATTGTATATATATATTTTTTTTTTTTAATTATTATTATTTGCCATTTTTTCCAAACAAAAGGGGAGTTAGCCTTTAAGACCACCCTATTGTAGCTTTATTGCATATAGCGGATTGAAAAAAATGGCCTGGTCATGAAGAGGGGTAAATCTTCCGGAGGTGAAGTGGTTAACTTCAAACTGTTTATTTTTTTTGTATTTTGATCTCTCTTTTTTTTATAATCTTTAGTGAAAGTTATTCTTTACACACCTCCTGTATAGTCGGCTCCCTGACAGGCCGTACTTCAAGGTGATAGAAAGCAGCAGCCAGCAGACACATGTGCTTCTGTCTGACCCCCCTGTGCCCTGTCACATCGGATGGAAAGGAGCGGAAATCTGGACAGTTGAAAGGATTGAGAAGCTTTAGATAAGAGCGAATGTGGAAATAAGAAAGCGATAGATCACAGAGAAGAGAAAACACTATAGAGGAAGAATTCATCCAGTCATTAGGAAGAGATATGGAATGGGATTTAAAATGCCAGGATTTAGAAAAAAGGATCCTGAATGTAAAACAGACGATGTATGACATGCACACACCTGTAGGGGGCAGAAAACACACAAGATATGTATCACTGTGTCTTATGTTCGCTGCCATTTTGGGCTACAAGAGTGTTCCTCTGAGGGGATACAGGAAAGCAGGTCAGATCTTATCGGGCAAATCTTGATCCCCACCATCTCACCATCATTTTAATTGTAGAAACGTCTTGCAAATGTCACCGTCCATGGTGAATCCCTTTTTAGAGGAGGTTGACAGGCGTTGAGAAGGTACTACTGCCGCAAAAAAAAAGCGCACACGCTCAGAAGAACCTCATTGTGTGAGCAAGGGCGAACTCACAACTTCCAATGGCTCCCCTTGCTGCCTCTCTGTGTCCTGTGAGACCAGGAAGAAGGGAGCGCACTGCCATAGACAGGCACAGAGCTGGGACGAGAATCACGAGAAATCCCTCTGTGTCAGGTCAAATCACATGCTGGCAATGGCACCGTTCCAATCGGTGCGACGCTGAATTTGTGGCGCCGCACCGATTTTGCATGAGCATTTCCTTGCACTACTTTTGCCAATTTCGAGTGTGACTTCAATACACATCTGTGCATGAAGCTGCAATGTACACAGATCACAGAGGGGAATGTTTTTTTCTCAACAAAAGTGGAGTTACTCTTTAACACTTTCCCTACCGAGTCATTGTAAAATTACGTCGGCGGGAACCCTCCCTCCCTCCGGGTGGACGTCATATGACGTCCTTGCCTTCTCGCCCGCCACATTGCTCGGGACACACAGATCCATGTCCTGTCAGCTGTGAGGAGACCGATGTGTGTTCCCAGTACAGAAGAACACACATCAGTCTCCTCCCCTTGTGAGTCCCCCTCCCCCTACAGTTAGAACACACTTTAGGGAACATATTAACCCCTTCAGCGCCCCCTAGTGTTAACCCCTTCCCCGCCAGTGACATTTACACAGTAATCAGTGCAGTTGTATAGCACTAATCGCTGTATAAATGTGAATGGTCCCAAAAATGTGTCAAAAGTATCCGATATGTCCGCTGCAATGTCACGGTCACAATAAAAAAAAAAAAAAAAAAAAAAAAAAAAAAAAAAAAATCGCAGATCGCCACCATTACTAGTTATATAAATAAATAAAATAAAAAAATGCAATAATTCTATTCCCTATTTTGTAGATGCTAGAAATTTTGCGCAAACCAATCAAATACGCTTATTGCGATTTTTTTTTTACAAAAAAATATGTAGAAGAATACGTATTGGCCTAAACTGAGGAAATTTTTTTTTTTTTTTTTAAATGATGATATTTAGTAAATCAAAAAGTAAAAAGATAGGGGGCCGGATTCAGAAAGAAGATACGATGGCGTATCTCCTGATACGCCGTCGTATCTCTGAGTCCGGCCGTCGTATCTATGCGCCTGATTCATAGAATCAGGTTACGCATAGATATGCCTAAGATCCGACAGGTGTAAGGCCGATAGGTGGCGCTTCCGTATCTTTTACGCGTCGAATATGCAAATGAGCATTTACGCCGATTCAGAAACGAACGACCGCCCGGCGCTTTTTTTTTACGTCGTATGCGCTCGGCTTTTCCCGGCGGAAAGTTACCCCTGCTATAGGAGGGGTAAGTGCGGTGTATCCTATGTTAAGTAAGTTTTGAATTTTTTACATCGTTTGCGTAAGTCGTTTGCGAATACGGCCGGACGTAATTTACGTTAATGTTAAAACCAATGACGTCCTTGTAAAGTCATTTGGAGCAATGCACGCTGGGGAAATTTGCGGACGGCGCATGCGCTGTTCGATCGGCGCGGGGACGCGCCTGATTTAAATTTTAGACGCCCCCTAACCGCGGAATTTGAATTCCGCCGGGGGATTTACGATACCCCGCCGCAACTTTAGAGGCAAGTGCTTTCTGAATAAAGCACTTGCCTCAAAAACTTGCGGCGGCGGATCGTAAATCAGATAGGTTAGCGGATCTAAAGATCCGCTAACCTATCTGAATCTAGCCCAGGTTTTTTTTTTTTTATTGTCGCTCTTCTTTTGTTTATAGCGCAAAAAATAAAAACCACATAGGTGATCAAATACCACCAAAAGGAAGCTCTATTTATGGAAAAAAAAGGGCGTCAATTTTGTTTGGGAGCCACGTCGCACGACCGCGCAATTGTCATTCAAAGTGCGACAGCGATGAAAACTAAAAATTGGTCTGGGCAGGAAGGGGGTGAAAATGCCCTGTATGGAAGTGGTTAAAGTGACTGTAATGCCATATTTTTTATTTATTTTTTAATAACAAACATGTCATACTTACCTGCTGGTTTTGCTGTTGGGGCACTCCTGCATGCTCACTCCCGATCGACAGATTTGGGCTTTTAATCCCATAAAATAAAAAGAAGTAAAACAAGAAAATGAAATGTTAAGCTAGCCTTTTGTGGTTGGGTCTTTGTCAGCTGTGATGAAATACCTGAGCTCTATCTGTGCTGTTACAGCAGGCTTTACGTTATCTGGTGGTTTCATTTGTTCCTTCTATAACCCTCATTCAACTGCTACTCAGTAGTTGCTCCAAGCTAATGCCTTCTAGCTGTGCCGAAAGTTGGTTCCAGTGATGAGATATATCACCAGACCAGGAAAGCAAACATCTTTTCACCTGCAAGCATACAAATAAACCATTCCCGGATTCCTCGCAGCCCAAGATACATGTAAAACAGTTGCCTTCTCTAGCAGGGCAACATAGGCGGATTACTGATTGTAAGCACTGCTAATGGCTGCAAGCTTCCCGAGTATCTGTAGGCAATACTGTTAAAAACGAAAACACCGAAGAGCACATTGGATTGAGCAGAACATAATAATTTAATATATAAATTATGAAACTCATCAACAACCTGATTCCATTAGCACCCTACAGTCTCCTGGAATCCATTGATAGTCTCTCAACCCTCTAGTGCCGGTGCATTGCCACGAAATGAGATTTGCCATGGAATGAGATGGTCCGCCTCCATCACATCCTATTGGCTCACTCCTGTCACGTGACATATTTAAACGTCAAGTATCGACGCAAACATCAGTCTCAGCTAGGCTATCATAGGGAGAGGATCTCCTCTCCCTGTGATAGCTGAAGCTGCACGGAGCTGGTGCACGGAGCTCGCTGTCATGCCTCCCCGCGAGCGCGATAGATCCACAGCGCTATCGCGATCCCAATGCCCGATAGCGATGTCAGCGTGCCTCCCGCCAGCGCTAACTACACCCCGCGCCCGCAGCTCTACTCCCCGTCCCCCGTTAAGGCTCAGGGAACGGGGAACAGAAAGTACAGCATCTATGGATGGGATATAGATCTGTGCCCCTCTGTTGTCCATGGATGGGGTGTAGATCTGTGCCCCCCTGATATCTATGCATGGGGTGTAGATCTGTCCCCCCTGTTGTTCATGGATGGGGTGTAGATCTGTGCCCCCTGTGTGTTGTCATCTATGGATGGGGTAGATCATGTTCTGATCCTCGTAGCCCGGTGCATTGCCATGGAATGAGATGGTCCGCCTCCATCACATCCTATTGGCTCACTCCTGCAGCTTCAGCTATCACAGGGAGAGGAGATCCTCTCCCTATGATAGCCTAGCTGAGACTGATGTTTGCGTCGATACTTGACGTTTAAATATGTCACGTGACAGGAGTGAGCCAATAGGATTTGATGGAGGCGGACCATCTCATTCCATGGCAAATCTCATTTCGTGGCAATGCACCGGTGTTCCATGAATATGGGTCCATTATCAGATAGTGCCCGGCTTGGACAGCGCATGCGCAATCGGAGATCACGGAAATCTCAGAGAATGAACATCTGATCCACCAGCTGTAGTTGGAGCATGCGCAGTTAACACGCCGCTCGCTCCCGATGCTTATCCGCGCCGCTCGCTCAATACAGCAAGGGGCGGATGGTTTTATCAAAGAGGCAGATATGATTATAAGAGGCCACGCTCACTGAATACAAGAAATTTATGATGGCCAGTGCTTAATAATACACCCGCCCCTTTGAAAAAAACATCCACCCATTGCTGTATTGAGTGAGCGTGGACAGCGCTGTTCTATCGACATGGGTCCCCCATCTGATAGAGCGAGCGGCGTGGATAAGCATTGGGAGCAAGTGGCGTGTTAGCTGCGCATGCTCCAACTACAGCTGGTGGAACAGATGTTCATTCTCTGAGATTTCTGTGATCTCCGATTGCGTATGTGACCCTACCCCCACCTAGAGATAGAAATTTTGGGAAAATTTTAAGCCATGGGAAAAAAAAAAAATATTTTTTAGGGGAAACAATTTAAATTTTGGAAAAATTGCAAAAAATGTTGTGTGGATTTTACAAATTAACCACTTCCATACTGGGCACTTATACACCCTCCCACCCAGACCAATTTTCAGCTTTCAGCGCTGTTGCACTTTGAATGACAATTGCGCGGTCATGCTACACTGTACCCAAACTAAATTTTGATCATTTTGTTCCCACAAATAGAGCTTTGTTTTGGTGGTATTTTATCACCTCTGGGATATTTATTTTCTGCAAAAGAAAAAAAAATATGACCGAAAATTTAGAAAGAAAAAAGTTATTTTTTGTTTTGGTTATAAAACATTGTAAATAAGTAAGTTTTTTCCTTTACTGATGGGCACTGATCGTACTGCACTGACGGACACTGATAAGGCGGCACTGATGGGCACCGATGAGGTGGCACTGATGTGGTGGTATTGATGGGCACTGATGATGGGCACTAATATGCGGCACGGATGGGCACAGATAGGCGGCACGGATGAGCACAGATAGGCGGCACGGATGGGCACAGATAGGCGGCACGGATGGGCACAGATAGGCGGCACGGATGGGCGGCATTGGATGGGCACGGATAGGCGGCATGGATGGGCACGGATAGGCGGCATGGATGGGCACTTTAATGTGTTGCACTAATGTATGTGTTGTACTAAAGGATGCCAATCAGTGCCAAACAATGCCTGCCAATCAGTGATGCCCATCTTTTTTTGTGTTTGTCATCCCTGGTGGTCTAGGTGGGCATCCCTGGTGGTCTAGTGGGGGGGCTGCGCTGATGATCAATCAGTGCAAACCCCCCCTGTCAGAGGAGCAGCCGATCGGCTCTCCTCTACTCGCGTCTGACAGACGCGAGTGAGGAAAAGCCAATTACCGGCTTTTCCTGTTTACATCGTGATCAGCCGTGATTGGGCACGGCTGATCACTTGGTACCTAGATCGGTGTTTCGGGGTGTCAGACTGACACCCTGCAACAATGATCGCCGCGATGCGCATTCCCGGGGGCGCGCAGCGGCTCAATATCATGAGGACGTCATATGACGTCCAGTCAGGATATTGAAACCACTTTGCCGACGTCAATCTGTCATTGGCGGGGGACAAGTGGTTAAAAGCCATTTTGTTACACTGGCAACATTAAATGCAGTGTATAGAAAAGTATTAAGCCCCTTTCACACAGGGGTGGACGCCGGAAGTGGATCTGCCCGCTCAGCAGGGGGTCTCTCCTCTGATCCCCGCTAAGCAGACGGATGACAGTTTCTCTATGGGGAAAACGGGCAGGTGACTGTCATCAGATCCACCAGACGGATTGGGAACAGATCTCTATGCGTCTGTTTTTAGCAGACAGCATTGCATGCCGGCGGGTGTCAGCGGACACATCTGCTAACATCCGACACTCCATAGAGAAGAAAGGAGGTTCCGATCAGGCCTGTCGGAAAAAAAGAAATTTCTTTTTTTTACAAATAGAATAACAAGGACTGTATATGATAAGAACCTTTTGCCCATACACAAGAACAGGTAACCACCCCCCTCTCTTCCCATCGTAATAATGTAAAATCTTCCTGCCAATATGCATTTTCAGTTATGAACAATGCTGATCGAGACGCATATATTGCTCTATAAAGAGTTTGATGAATGTTCTCCTGATTTTCATGTGTAATTTTATCTATAAATGAATGGATTGTATATTTTTGGGAGGCAGCGATTTGTAACATTTCCTTCTTGAAGATCCTGCTGAGGAAGAAACACTTTGTGATGGTCCAGAAGTAGCAGAAAGAGCGTTTCTGGAATGAGGGAAAAGCTACTTGCACTTTCATTCTGGTACTCATCATAACCTCCATTAAAGAGTGAAGTCTATAAGCAGAGCTGAGTACAGGAGTCCTCTATAGACGTGTATGTAGGGTTACAGTGTACTACATACTAGGGTTGTCCTGATACCACTTTTTTAGGACCGAGTACAAGTACCGATACTTTTCTTCATGTACTCGCCGATACTGAATACCAATACTTTTTTTAATGTGACAGTTTTAAAATTTAACAATGTCTCTTACATTGGTGGTCAGGGTACCGGGCACAGGGTATGGGGCACATCAGGTTACTGGGCACAGGGTATGGTGCACATCAGGGTACTGGGCACATCAGGTTACTGGGCACAGGGTATGGTGCACATCAGGGTACTTGGGCACAGTGTATGGTGCACATCAGGGTACTGGGCACATCAGAGTACTTGGGCACAGCGGGGTACTGGGCACATCAGGGTACTGGGCACATCAGGGCACAGCGGGGTACTGGGCACATCAGGGTACTTGGGCACATCAGGGTACTGGGCACATTAGGGTACTGGGCACAGCAGGGCACATCAGGGCATCAGAGCACTGGACACATCTGGGCATGGCAGGGCACAGCATGGCACTGTTTCGTTATAGTTTCCTTTTAAATGCAGAGTAGCGCAGGAAGTGGCTCACATCTGTAATAAGTGGCTGTAATTCAGTTCTTGCTGTTCATGTCGTGCTGTTCCCGGCGGCCCCTCCTCTCCTCTCATCCATCTCAGATGATGTCACAAGCGTACAACGAGAGAAGAGGAGAGGAGGGGCCACCAGGAACAGCACAACATGATAGAGAACAGTAAGAACTAATTACAGCCACTTATTACCTGCCTGAGGACTGCTCTCCGCCCCCCCGCCCACTCTCTGCCCCCTCGCCGCCCCTCTCTTGCAATAGAGAAGTATCGGGTCAGGCATTGGCAGCATTTGCGCGAGTACAAGTACTCGCGCAAATGCTCGGTATCGGGACAACCCTACTATATACCAGAGTCCAAGTGCCTGTGGATGGTGAGAGTAGTAGTGCAGGGCACAGCCGTTCATCACGTGTTCGGTATGAGGGATGTCCATGTGTCCCGGGTGAGCGGAGTCACTCCATTACATCCTAAGGGAGTCTGTGAACATCACGCGCTATACTACCATCTCCCCACTCACACACTGCACAGCGTGATGGCTACAGGGTTGTCTCTGACAGCGAGCGGGAGGAGGAGAGAGGAGAGGACTGGGGCGCTACACAACAAAACCCCTGTAATGGGCGGCACCAGGGATGGGGGCGGAGCCCGGTCCCTTTTTCAGCTCCATTATCTGCCTTTTTCTCTTTCGGCAATGTGCCGAAAACACCATAAATATGCCAGAGAGCATCTAAATGCATCAAATATACACCAGAGCGCATCTAAAACACATCAAATATACACCGGAATGAATCTAACCTCATCAAAAATACACCAGAGCGCATCTAAACAAAAAAAAAATGTACACCAAAAAGCATCTAAACACATCAAATATACACCAGAATGCATCTAACCGCATCAAAAACACACCAGAGTGCATCTAAATTGCATCAAAAATATTGATGTGCAGGGGAGATTTATAAGGCGCCATTCAGTGTTATCATATCAATACACATCAATATTTCAGCCATGGCATGGGACTGTAAGGGTTAAATCTCATTCACAATAACATGTTCTTACAGGAGCTGTATCCCTATTAGATCCGTATACTGAGCCTACAGGCTGAATTCACAAAGCTCACATGCTCACAACAGCATGTGACACACACCCCTGGTGAAGTGGGAGGGGCTGGAGACTCCACCAGCGTGCGACATTCACAATGAAACTCCTCCAGAATGTGACGTTCACCTAAAGAATCCTCCAGAATGTGACATTCATGTTGAGACACCAGCTGAATGTGAGACTCCAGAACAATGTGCCACGTATGTTGAGAACCCACCAAAACACCAGGGCAGCCAAAGGAATATCTCATCCCATGGAGATGAGGGAAAGCTTACAGAAAATGATAGCCAGATCCTGTTGGTAGGGGATTCAGTTATTAAAAGGGACAGAGAGGGCAATTTGTCAAAATGAGCGTGATCGACGAACAGTATATTGTATCCCGGGTGCACAGGTTCGGGACATTGCAGATCGGTTGGACAGTTTGTTAGATGGGGCTGGGAAGGACCCAGCTGTCATTGTACATATTGGCACCAACGACAACATTAGAAGAAAATGGAATGCCCTACTAAATGATTTCAGGGACTTAGGGACTATATTGAAAAAAAAGGACCTCCAAGGTAGTATTTTCAGAAATACTGCCTGTACAGCGAGCCACACCAAGGAGGCAGCAGGAGCTTAGCAAGTGACTGAAGAACTGGTGCAGGAAGGAGGGATTTGGCTTCATGGAGACCTGGACTGACGTTTCAATTGGTTACTTACTCTACAGCAGTGGTTCTCAAACTGGGGGTCGGGACCCCCTTGGGGGTCAAATGAGGATTTGCCAGGGGTCCCCAAAACCTGGGCTGTTCCACTCAGCCACTTCACAGCCACCCATTCAATTCACGGCATAGCTGGGAGGCAGGGACTAGAGGTCAGCTGACTGATGAGGAATGTGAAGTGGGAGGGGCTGGAGGAGACCCTATCTGCTGATTTCAGTATAGGTGTCACTGCTACGAGAAACCACAAAGTTGGAGACAGAGTGAGTAACACTACCTGTGGTTAGAGTTGCCTTTAAAAGTCTCCACTACAGTTCTCAGATCAGCAGATGACCTTGATCAAGAGCACCTAAGTTGGCTGATCCCAACTCCCCACCAGCACTGCCACTCATCCCAACCCCCACCAGCAGTGCCACTGAATCCCAACTCCCCGCCAGCACTGCCACTGATTCCATACTCCCCACCAGGGAGTAAGAGAAGGAAGGGCAGACTTTCAAGGTATTGGGGAAAGATTGGATACAATTGAGTCAAAGCTGGATGGCTTGGTGGCTCGGGTGAATCAGAATACGTCTATGATTTCATCCTTACAAGACCAGTTAGACCAGGCCAATGCAAAAATCGAGGACCTGGAGAATAGGTCCAGGCGTTACAATTTCCGCATACGCGGACTGCCCGATTCGGTGACTGATTTGGAGGGTGTGTTGCACGCTCTAATGCAGGACTTAATACCGGATATTTCCCCCCCATTATATGGAAATCGACAGGGTGCACCGGGCTCTGACAGCCCAGAGGTCTGATGGTCTGCCTAGAGACGTCATCGTTAAGCCGCATTTTTATAAGTTGGATACATTTTTGATCCAACTTTTTTTTTTTTTTTAAATCGCAGACTTTTTTTTGGCCAAAATCATGCAGCCCTACCCACCAGTAAGGTCCTTCATGGAGAAGTCCAAGGCCTCACACTGCGGGGGGCGAGCTTTAGAGAACAGAGGCTACATATGGGCAGAACAGAGGCTTAGTGGTTAGCCTTGTAGCATGGGGGTCCTTGGTTCAAATCCTGACCAGGACACTATCTGCATGGAGTTTGCATGTCTAGTCACAAAAACACCAGAGAGCATCTGAACGCATCACAAATACACCACAGTGCATCTAAACGCATCAAAAATACACCTGAGTGCATCCATGCATACACCAGAGAGCATCTAAACGCATCAAAAATACAACAGAAAGCATTTAAACGCATTAAAAATACACCAGAGTGCATCTAAATGCAACACAAATACACCAGAGTGCATCTAAACTAGAGGTCGACCAATATGTTTTTTTTTCTGGCCGATGCCGGTATTTAGAAATTGGGGCAGCCAATGTGGGTTTTTGTAGGAGGTCAATGGCCGATATATGATGCTGATTTTTGTGGCCGATATTTTAGGCCGATTTAAAAAATAAAATAAAAAAAAAAACCCTCACCCACTCCATTCCTTCCTGCTTGCTCTTGTCACACTACTACTACACACTTGATGTCCTCAGTACAGATCGCACTGGTTGGCACTTGCAGGTGGCACTGGTTTGGAACTAACAGATGGCACTATTGTCACTGGCAGGTTTCACACTGTGCCGATAGTGTAACTGTGTGTGAAACTGACATGTAACACAGAGAGAGAGGATCTGTCAAAATTAAGCTTGATGTCGGGGGTAGGCGGGACCCGGCCTGGGTGGGCTGGAACCAGCAGCTATCAAACACCAGCCAATGATTGTGCTGCATAAGGGGGTGGGGCCACATACATGCAGCGGCCCACCCAGATCCCATTGGCTGGTGTTTGATAGCTGCTGGGTCCCGCCCACCCCCAACATCAAGCTCAATTGTGACAGCTCCTCTCTCCCTGCATTCAGTTACGTGTCAGTTTCACACACTCAGCGCCTCTGACAAGCATCAAGCGCCACGCTGAGTGTGAAGAAGGGAGGAGGAACACTTGTGCGTGCGGTCAGTGTTAAATATTGGCCTAATTTGGATAATAATCGACCTCTAAATCAATGCTCCAATTACTTGCTGCCAATGTCATTATCTGGCTATGTATGAGCAATCTAAGGTAATATCGACTGACTGGTGATCTATAACGGAATAAACAAAGCTCTAAACCAGTTTGTAGTATGTGTTGCTCCATTGCAGTTCAAGAGGAGCTTTGCTGTAAATCTGCATGTGTTACTTATATGTCATAAAGTAAATAAAGTCAATGCTGGCCTACAAATGTAAAGCTGCGTACACACGACCATTTTTCATGACATGGAAAAAACTAAGTTTTTCTATGTGATTCTTGTCAAGCCTGCCTTGCATACACACGATCGTGAAAAAAAATGCTTGAGCAAAGTACGGTGACGTACAACGGCACTATAAAGGGGAAGTTCCATTCGAATGGAGCCACCCTTTGGGCTGATTATGAAAATTTCCCTTCTCATAACTTGCTTCTGAGCATGTGCGTTTTTTTCCCCGTCGTAAAAGCGTACACACAACAGTTTTTCACGAGGAGAAAAACGAGAACGTGAAAAACGACGAGAAAAAAAAAGAGCATGTTCTAAATTTTTAATGCCCATTTTTCTCGTCGAGAAAAATGCTCTGGAGCCTAAACACGACCGTTTTTATATACAGACTGGGGTCCACTCACCACAGGACACGTTTTTTCACTTTCTTCTCTTTTGAATCAATGCACAAAAGTTTTTCATTTACTGATAACTCTAAATACTTATATATACTTCCTGACATTCTAAATGGTATTTGATGACCAGCGTGAGCCGTCTGCGTTGAATAAAGTTCAAGCAATAGTTTAGGATCAGCTAATAAGTACAAGATCAATATTTACTTTTCGGGACTCATCTGGAGATATTTCAGTTACTCTACAAAGACATTTATTTCTGGTACCTGAAGGCACTGCCCAGTGCTGACAACATTGGTTGTGGTGGACACATTTAGGCTCCATGCTGAAAAAAAGCTATAAAAAACGCCAGTAGCTTTGCAGGGATCCTTTCAAATTTGTTTGCGTTTTTGCAATAGGGTTTATTAGCGTTTTTCAGTGTAGCGTTTTTTAGCTTTTTTTTCAAAACGCCACTTTGAACGCAAATTTCGGGCGTTCAGAAAAAAGCCAATAAACTCCAAAGCTCATTAACACTAACAAACGCCCATGTGTGCATGGGCACATAGGCTAACATAGAGTTCAGTTTATGGGCTTTTTTAAAAAACGCCAATAAACTGCAGTTTATCAGCTTCTGTGTGCATGGAGCCTTAAAGTGTAATTTACAAGCCAATCTGTCCAATCCAAGAGGCAGAAGAACTCAAAAGTTAGACACCAGCATTGTCTAGGAAGATATGCAACATTAAAGGGGAGTTCCAACCTTTTACTGTTTATTAAAAGTCAGCAGCTACAAAAAGTCAGCAGCTACAAAAAGTGTAGCTGCTGACTTTTAATAAACAGCCACTCACCTGTTTCACGGTCCAGCGATGCGGACGCCCGGAGCTCCGCTCCTCTCCGCCCCTCTCCGGCCGGCGCCTCCATTCATAGTGTGGGGACTCACGAAAGCTGTCACGGCTGGGCACTCACTGAGCATGCGTGAGTCGTGCTGCGCTCTATGAGTGGACAGGCAATCTCCTGGGACCTGTCACGTGTCCCAGGAGATCGCCTAAAGGGAGGGGACGCCTAAGGCGAGAGGAGGAATCGCCTAGGCGGTCCCTGAGTGGAAGTAGGAAGTAGGACAGGAAGTCCCACTCCTACCGAAGTCCCCGCCCCAAAAATGACATGCCAAATGTGGCATGTAAGGGGGCGAGGAGTGCTTAAAGTGGAAGTTTCACTTTTGGGTGGAACTCCGCTTTAACGAAAGTCAATTCAGTCTAAACAAACCAAACACAGGTGTACAGTAATGCCTCGTACACACGTGTGGGATTTCTGCCGGGAAAAGTTCCCGTCGGAAATCCCGAGGGGAAAGTCGAGAACCTGCTTGGTAACTTTTCCCCCTACACGCGGCTGGTTTTACCGTTGGGAAAACTCTGATGAGAGCTTTTGGTCAGGAATCCCGGCCGTGTGTATGCTCCCTCGTAGTTTTTCCCATAGGAAAACTGCCAAAAAACACAGAAAAAAACAAAAAAAGAGAGCTGGTTCTCTTTTTTTGTCCGGAGTTTTTTGGCAGTTTTCCAGTCGGAAAACTGCGAGGGAGCATACACACAAAGCTCTCACCTGAGTTTTCCCATCGGGAAAACCGTCCGGGTGTACGAGGCTTAAAGGAGTTGTAAAGGAAAATGTTTTTTTTGTTGCTGAAATGACTGTTTACAGGGTATAGAGACAGAAAAGTTAACTGATTCCTTTTAAAAATGATTAAAAATAGATAAAAATCAATCATATAATGTGCCTCTAGTTTCTAGTTACGTTTTTGCTGTTGTTTCCTGTCTCTGCTGTACAGAGCCACAGAGCAGTGATGGTTTGGAAAACGAAACTGATTGGTGCTGAGGGGTTTTAGACACACAGTAATCACACCTCCTTGATTAGTGACCACAGAGAGAAAGCTCCCAGTACTGTGGTTATCAGGAAACAGACAACCAGGAAGTGTGGAGATCAGAGAAGAATTACAGCAACTTGAGAGCAAAAACGAACAATGAGGACATGAAAACAGCACTGCATTAAGGTAAAGGAAGCTATTAAGATAAAAAAAAAATTCCTTTACAAACCCTTTAAGTGTCACTATCTAACCAGCATTCCTCCACCACTCTAGTGGACTCCGAAGTTTTCCCATTAGAGGTTTTTGGGGGTTCCTTAAAGCGGAACTTCTGCTTAAACCACTCCTTGCACCCTTACATGCCACATTTGGCATGTCATTTTTTTTGGGGGGGGGGGGGCTTCAGGAGAAGTGGGACTTCCTGTCCCACTTCCTCCTCCCGCCCAGGGACCACTGCTGTACCCCTGACACGCACATACGTCAACCTAGGCATGGGCACCCTTCACCCCTCACCATTTTGCAACCATGTGCATAAAATTGTGTGTTTATGAAGCACGCTTAAAAAACGCATGTCGTGCATTTAAGACTCGTTCACATTGGAGCGACTTGACAGGTCAGATCGCACGATATGTCACAACCTACTGTCAGCAATCTCACAGGTTAAAATTGGTGTGACGCCGACTTTGCGTTGCTGCGTGGATTTGAAAAAGTTGTTCTGGCTACTTTTGGAGATTTCGGGAGCGACTTTCATAGACAGATAAATGTACAGGAAGCCGCACAGATGTCTTCAGAGTCACACCTGAAGTCGCACTGACATGCGGCTTTCAGAATTAGACGCGCAATTTTAAAGCCGCATTCGATGTGAACGACAGCCATACTTAAAGTGGAGTTCCACCCATAAATATAACATTACATCAGTAGTTTTTAAAAAAAATTCATTAGTCCTTTACGAAAAAAAAAATTTTTTTAGATGCCTTCAAAGTGTTGTTGCTAGGCAGAATAGTTAATCTTCCCACTTCCTGCACCTAGGTGCTTAATGCTTCCTAACCTACACCGCACAGACTCCTGGGAATGTAGTGGGTGTAACTTTCCAGGAGTCTGTGCACTCCCCAGTCTCAAAGAATCATGTGACTTGGACAGCACAGGTGCTGAAACCTGACCTGACACTGCTTGTGCAGCACTGAGCATGTGCGAGATTTGCAAGGCTGAAATCCAGGAAGTCATACAGTCTGGCTTCATGATGCCCACACTTAAGATGGCCCCAGTCAATTTCTATTTTATAAAGTGTCTAAATGCTGTAACAACCTAACAAAACGGACCTTAGTTTACAGACTAACTTTACTAGAATACATTAAGCTTGTGTATTACAGGGGTATTTATATTTAAAAAGTGAAATTGTGGCCGGAACTCCGCTCTAATGGCACCAAACGCGCCACCTTTTCTGCCGTGTGGAAAAACACACAAAACATGCCAGGCTCAACGTGGCAAAGCGGCTACAACAAGATACGTCGGCACATGAAGGGGAGACCATGGAAATGAATGGAATGTCTGATGTGTGTCATGGGAAGAAAATGTGAGAGAAAAATGGTGTGTTTAGAAAATGCAAGATGTGAACGACCTCCGACCTCCAGGATAGAGGAATGAATGATTGGATGGATGAACAAAGGAATGAATGATTGGATAGATGCATAAAGGAATGAATGGATGAATAAATTATTGGATGAATGAATGAATAATTGGATAGGTGAATGAATGGAGGAAGGAATGGTGGATGAGTGAATGGATACATGGATGGATGGATAGGGGGATGAATGAATGGATAGAAGAATAAATGAATGAGTGAATGGATGGATAAATGAGTGAAGGGATGCATGAATGAATAAGTGAATGGATAGAGAAATAAATGAATAGATGGATGAATGAGTGAATGGATGGATACATGAATCGCTAGAGGGATTAATGAATGTAGGAATGGATGAATAATTAGGAGAAGAAATGAAAGGATGGATGTAGAAATGGAGGATGAATGGATAAATGAAAGAATGAGTGTATGAATGAAAGATTGGATGAATAGATATGGATGAGTGAGTGAATGATTGGATGAATAAATGAATGGATGAATAGATAAATGACTGGATGAGTGGACGAAAGATTGGGGGAATAGATAAATGAATGGATGAGTGAGTGAGTGAGTGAATGAATAGATAAAGGAATGGATGAGTGAATGAATGATTGAGTGAGTGAGTGAAAGATTGGATGAATAGATAAATGAATGGATGGGTGAATGAAAGATTGGGGGGAATAGATAAATGAATGGATGAGTGAATGAATGATTGGATGAATAGATAAATGAATGGATGAGTGAATGAATGATTGGGGGGAATAGATAAATGAATGGATGAGTGAATGAATGAATAGATAAATGAATGGATGAGTGAATGAATGATTGGGGGGAATAGATAAATGAATGGATGAGTGATTGAATGAATGATGGGATGAATAGATAAATGAATGGATGAGTGAATGAAAGATTGGATGAATGAATGGATGAGTGAATGAAAGATTGGATGAATAGATAAATGAATGGATGAGTGAATGAAAGATTGGATGAATAGATAAATGAATGAATGAGTGAATGAATGAATGAATGATTGGATGAATAGATAAATGAATGGATGAGTGAATGAAAGATTGGATGAATGAATGGATGAGTGAATGAAAGATTGGATGAATAGATAAATGAATGGATGGGTGAATGAAAGATTGGGGGAATAGATAAATGAATGAATGAGTGAATGAATGAATGAATGATTGGATGAATAGATAAATGAATGGATGAGTGAATGAAAGATTGGATGAATAGATAAATGAATGGATGAGTGAATGAAAGATTGGATGAATAGATAAATGAATGGATGGGTGAATGAAAGATTGGGGGAATAGATAAATGAATGGATGAGTGAATGAATGAATGGATGAATAGATAAATGAATGGATGAGTGAATGAATGAATGGATGAATAGATAAATGAATGGATGAGTGAATGAATGATTGGGGGGAATAGATAAATGAATGGATGAGTGAATGAATGAAAGATTGGATGAATGAATGGATGAGTGAATGAAAGATTGGATGAATAGATAAATGAATGGATGGGTGAATGAAAGATTGGGGGAATAGATAAATGAATGGATGAGTGAATGAATGAATGATTGGATGAATAGATAAATGAATGGATGAGTGAATGAATGATTGGGGGGAATAGATAAATGAATGGATGAGTGAATGAATGAAAGATTGGATGAATGAATGGATGAGTGAATGAAAGATTGGGGGAATAGATAAATAAATGGATGAGTGAATGAAAGATTGGATGAATAGATAAATGAATGGATGAGTGAATGAAAGATTGGATGAATAGATAAATGAATGGATGGGTGAATGAAAGATTGGGGGAATAGATAAATGAATGGATGAGTGAATGAATGAATGATTGGATGAATAGATAAATGAATGGATGAGTGAATGAAAGATTGGGGGAATAGATAAATAAATGGATGAGTGAATGAAAGATGGGGGGAATAGATAAATAAATGGATGAGTGAATGAAAGATGGGGGGGGGGATAGATAAATGAATGGACACAGTGTAAAGTAGAAATGAAGAGTTGTCATCCTGTAAACTTTGAACCCTCCTCATCATCTCCTCTCCTCCTCCTCAGCCAATCAGAAGTGATGAGAAGAAGAGATACAATGTGTCCCCTCCCCCAGTGGCCACTTACCTGCTCCACCCCCATGAACTGGTAGAAGTTTTGTTGGATTTCCTCCACCAGATCGAAGAGCTCCAGATCTCCGTTCTCCCAGGCCAGACAGAGCGGAGAGGAGCCCATCAGCAGCCATGATAGGAGGAGAACCCCGGGCCCGACCATCCTTGCTTCCCCCGGAGCCGCACACTCTGCCCACCCCCGCCGCCTCCTCCTCCTATAGCAGACGTGGCCGCCAGGCCTTCCCAGCACCGCTCACTAGTTGTGGTGTACAGGAGCCGAGCATGGAGGGGGAGGGGGAGGGGGAAGAGTACAACGTCACATCTGCTCAGCCCGAGTCATAGGGAGCCGAGCTGTGACAGGGGGGGAGGAGGAGGGGGAGAGTTTGGAGAAGGGATGTGACGTCACCACAGAGGCTGATCTGGGAACCAGGAGATCGGTACCGGGGAGGAGGGGGCGGGGCGTGTGCAGGTCGGGGTGACCGGAGACATGACATAGGAGGAGAGCTACACTGGGGGCGGGGCTAACTCATTACAGCAGATAGTGAATCATGTGAAATGGTAGGGAGGAGGGAGGTGTGATGAGTGTGGAGGGTCTGAGGAGGAGGAGGAGGAGGAGGACATATGGTGGTGATCAGTGTGCGGAGAACGGATCATCTCAACTACAAACCACCGGATCCCCCCAGACAGACACACATCCCAACTGTCCCTGATTTCGAGCAATGTCCCTCATTCTCCTCATTTGTCCCTCATTCTCCTCATTTGTCCCTCATTCTCCTCATTTGTCCCTCATTCTCCTCATTTGTCCCTCATTTTGGTCTGATCTATATAGATGTATATAAAATGCACTTTTTATCTACCAAAAAGTGTTTTCCAGGCCTAAACCTTTCATCTTATTTCTAAATCGCTGCATTTGTAAATATCAATAGTCAATATAAAGGAATAATAGTGGTAAAAAAGCAATTGTGGGTTTAAAGCGGGGGTTCACCCTAAAATTAACTTTTTGGCTAACCTATCTGTAGCCTTAATAAAGGCTTGTAGCGTTGTCATTTTTTTTTTTATGTGTACACTTACCTGTCTTCAGCCGCACTTCCGGGTCTTCTTCCTTGCGGGGAGTGGGCGTGTCGCTCCTTTTCCCCGACGGGGAGCTCTGCATAGATGATTGACGTGCGCGTCATCACCTTCCGAAAATATCCGACGGGGACTCGGCGCTATACGGTGCCTGCGCCTGCCGTGTAGAGCTGACTGTGCAGGCGCCGTAAAGTGCCGAGTCCAGGGGAGGGCTGGCAGGGTGGAAATCTCCCCCCGGGCTGGTGACACTACCAAATGCTGTTTTTGCAGAGCAGGAATATGCCTGCTGGAGCTCTGTTAACACAGGTCACGGCCGCTGCTCACCTCCCACTGTAAAGCCGTGCCTGTGTCAGCTCCGAGGTAGATGACTGCAGAGCTGAGCTATGTCCCGTCTCACACATAGCTCAGCCTCAGCGCTGACATCCCCTTCTCTCTCTGCACAGACACGAGGAAAGATAGAGCTCATCTGCTCCTTCTCCTTCTGAGTCTGCCCTGCCCACACTCCCCGGGCATGTGTGGGCACTGAACAGGAATTTTGAACCCCAAAAAAGCATCAGACAGCCTGCCTGCGCCTCAGCCTCCATCCTGGAAAGCTCACCCTCTCTAGTCTCTCCTGCCTCCCAGTGTATAAAAAGGGGTGCTCTGTGGACTTTGTTAAAGGGGAGGGGGGCAGGCTTTGGTGAGCAGAGACCCTCTTTACACAATAGTCCACAGCATGCACCCTTAAATTAAGTTTCCCAGAACACCCCTTACATCAGATCTGATGTATATGGGGTCTGTGCGGACTCTGATGTAAGGGGAGGCCTCTGCGCGGACTCTGATGTAAGGGGAGGCCTCTGCGCGGACTCTGATGTAAGGGGGGCCTCTGCGCGGACTCTGATGTAAGGGGGGCCTCTGTGTGGACTCTGATGTAAGGGGAGGCCTCTGTGCGGACTCTGATGTAAGGGGAGGGCTCTGTGCAGACTCTGATGTAAGGGGAGGGCTCTGTGCGGACTCTGATGTAAGGGGAGGACTCTGTGCAGACTCTGATGTAAGGGGAGGGCTCTGTGCGGACTCTGATGTAAGGGGAGGACTCTGTGCAGACTCTGATGTAAGGGGGGCCTCTGTGCGGACTCTGATGTAAGGGGAGGACTCTGTGCAGACTCTGATGTACGGGGGGGCTCTGTGCGGACTCTGGTGTAAGGGGGGCCTCTGTGCGGACTCTTGTTATCATGAAAAATCTTAGACTGTTTTCCTCGATCCATCACTTTTCCACACTCTATGGGCCATTTGACTGGACTTGCCCCCCAGGCCTAAGGCTGCCAGCCCTCCCCTGGCCGAGTCCCACTCGGATATTTTCGGAAGGCGATGACACGCACGTCAATCATCTATGCAGAGCTTAGGAACACCTACTCCCCGGTTCCTCCTCAGTAAGCTGTTCAGTAAGCTGTTCTGGCTGACTAAACGCCGCTCGGATCATGGTGTCAAGTTTACGGAGGAGAAATAGGAAGTAAGAAATTCAGACAAAGAAAATAAACATTTAGGGGCAGATCCACGTACCTCAGCGCATTTTTACGGCCGGCGTAGCGTATCTCAGATACACTACGCCGACGTAACTTACAGCGTATTTTCCGTATCCTGAAAGAATTTGTGCCGTAAGTTACGGCGACGTAGTGTAAATGTGTCGGCATAAGGGCGCGGAATTCAAATGACTAAGATGTGGGCGTGTTTTATGATAATGCAACTTGACCCCACGTAAATTCCTTCTTTTTTTTTTAACGGCGCATGCGCCATCCGTGGGGGTATCCCAGTGCGCATGCTCCAAATTAACCCGCAACAAGCCAATGCTTTCGACGTGAACGTAATTCTACGCAAAGCCCTATTCGCAAACGTTTTACGCAAACGACGTAAACAACGGAAAATTCAACGATGGCCCGACGTCCATACTTAACATTGCATACGCCTCATAGAGCAGGGGTAACGATACGCCGAAAAAAGCCTTACTGAAACAACGTAAAAAAATGCGCCGGCCGGACATACGTTTGTGGATCGCCGTATCAAGCTCATTTGCATACTCTATGTGGAAATCAACGGAAGCGCCACCTAGCGGCCAGCGTAAATATTCACCTAAGATCTGACGGCGTACTAAGACGTACGCCAGTCGGATAGAGCCCACATTCAGTCGTATCTTGTTTTGTGGATACAAAACAAAGATACGACGGGGCATCTTAGAAATTACGTGGCGTATCAATAGATACGCCAGCGTAACTTCTTTGTGGATCTGGGCCTTAGAAGGGAAATGGAAGGAAAAGGTAAGTGAACCAACAATGCACTAGCTTAAAGGAACCTATTTAGAAAATAAAAAAACAAACCTTTATTTAAAAGCCTAAAATTGGTGTGCCCTTGTAAATCTAATCTTTTTGTTTCCCTGCAAAGGTAAAGCATATTGCGCTACTATGCATCGCATAGTAGCCCAATATGTGACACTTATGGTACCTGCAGAAGAAGCCTGCGATGTCCCTGTCTTCCTCGCGAGTAGCGAGCGCCCATTCTTTACCCCTCTTCCTTCCGGGGCTGCGAACTCCGGCTCTGTGAGCATAAGCGCGGGAGCCTCCACTCAAGGCATAACCCGAGTTAGAAAGGGTACGCTGTGCCCTTTGTAACTCTGGCGCGTGCGCAGAACAAATCGCCTTACAGCGATTTGCAAATATCTCCTAGACCGTGCAGGTCTGGAAGATATTTCTTGCACCTACAGGCAGGCCTTAATCTAGGCTTACCTGTAGGTTAAAGTGGTTGTAAAGGGTTTACAACCACTTTAAGTTATTTTAAGATCTTTTTATACATTGCATTTAATTGCTCTTTATTGTTTTTGAGATATTTGTGATTTCCTAAATTGCCATCGGCCTTGCCCAGGTCATATGTTGGTGTCAACAGGCTGAAGTCAAAGTGCGCCTCTAGTGGACAGCTGGGAGACTGTAGCCCAGGGAAAGAAACTCACACTGATATTCCCTCTACTGGTAATGATGATTCATCGTACTGTGTTATTGCAGACGTCCAATGTCAGTGCAATAAGCAGAAGACCAGAGAACAATTTAGAAGAGACTAGTCATTTAACATTAGACCTTTTACATTATATATATATATATATATATATATATATATATATATATATATATATATATATATATATATATATATATATATATATATAAAATGCAGGAAAAGAAAAAAAAAAAAATATATATATATATATATATATATATATATTCATTTTATGTTTTTATTCATTAAGCTTACATATCTTGGTTCCTTTTTACATTGGGGAGTATTTTAAAGTATCCTGCCTAATGGTTTTGTTTGTTGCCATATGGAAACAGAGGACTGCTTTACCCATTAAATATAAGGGTTCATAGTTTATCTTTATTTTACTGCATTGCCTCATGGTATGAAATCTGCCAGGAAAATAATCGTTAAACTTTAGTTAATGTTTATTAAAGCGGAGTTCCGGCCACAATTTCACTTTTTAAATATAAATACCCCTGTAATACACAAGCTTAATGTATTCTAGTAAAGTTAGTCTGTAAACTAAGGTCCGTTTTGTTAGGTTGTTACATCATTTAGACACTTTATAAAATAGAAATTGACTGGGGCCATCTTAAGTGTGGGCATCATGAAGCCGGACTGTATGACTTCCTGGATTTCAGCCTTGCAGATCTCGCACATGCTCAGTGCTGCACAAGCAGTGTAATAGGTTTCAGATCAGGTTTCAGCACCTGTACTGTCCAAGTCATATGATTCTTCGAGACTGGGGAGTGCACAGACTCCTGGAAAGTTACACCCACTACATTCCCAGGAGTCTGTGCGGTGTAGGTTAGGAAGCTTAAGCACCTATGTGCAGGAAGAGGGAAGATCAACTATTCTGCCTAGCAACAACACTTTGAAGGCATCTAAAAAAAAAAAAAAAAAAATTCTGAAAGGACTAATGACATTTTTTTAAAACTACTGATGTAATGTTATATTTATGGGTGGAACTCCACTTTAAGTTTTGTAATAAACTTTTTCAGCAAGCAAGTGGTCTTCGCTTTACTGTACAGGTCCACCTGAATTTTTTTTTAAAAAGCCAGCAGCTACAAATACTGCAGCTGCTGACTTTTACAAAATTGACATTTACCTGTCCAGCGCGCCTGCGATGTTAGCAGCCGAGGCCGAGCAATTACTCGTCTCTCGGCTGCCCCCGCCACCATCCTCTGTGAGGGAATCAGAAAGTGAAGCGTTGCGGCTTCACTGCCCAGTTCCCTACTACGCATGCGCGAGCGGCACGGGCCGTCCTTACTGGTCCCCGCTCTCTCCTGGGACCAGTGTGTTTCCCAGGAGACAGCGAGGGGGGGGGGGGGGGGTAGTGGTGTGACTCCCACGGGAGTCTATGCCTGGAAGTGGGTGCAAATACCTGTCTTAGACAGGTATCTGCACCCCCTCCCCCCTGAAAGGTGCCAAATGTGACACCGGAGGGGGGGAGGGTTCCGAAAAGCGGCATTTTTGGGTGGAACTTTACTTTCACACTGATCAGTTTTTCTTCCGTTTTTGGGTTAACAAAAACGGAAGAAAAATGCATGAACATTAAATCCTATGGAACTCTTCACACTGGTCAGTTGCGGGTCACTTTTTTTTAAAGGCTGCATGCTGCATTTTTGGTGCATGTTTACCGCAACACGTACGACGGCACTATAAAGGGGAAGTTCCATTCGGATGGCGCCACCCTTGGGGCTGCTTTTGCTGATTTTGTGTTAGTAAAAGACGATTTGCGCTTTTCAGTCTGTTACAGCGTGATGAATGTGCTTACTCCATTATGAACGGTAGTTTTACCAGAACGAGCGCTCCCGTCTCATAACTTGCTTCTGAGCATGCGCGTTTTTTTCATGTCGTTAAAGCCCACACACGACCATTTTTTACGACATTAAAAACAACAACGTTAAAAACGACGTAAAAATTTAGAGCATGTTCTAAATTTTTAATGGCCATTTTTTCCGTCGTGAAAAATGCTCTGGAGCCCACACACGATAGTTAAAAAAAAAAAATGTCATTTTTTACATCCCGAAAAACGGTCGTGTGTACGCGGCATTAGAACCTGCTCTATTTTTTCCCGTCGTGTTTCCCGTCTCGTTGCGAAAACTGTTCGTGTGTATGCTTTTCCGAGGGGGAAAAAAATGCGCATGCTCAGAATCAAGTATGAGACGGGAGCACTCATTCTGGTAAAACTAGCGTTTGTAATGGAGATAGCACATTCGTCACGCTGTAACAGACTGAAAAGCACAAAGACTGAAAAGCACAAATCGTTTCTCACCGAACTTTTACTGACACGAGGATCAGCAAAAGCAGCCCAAAGGGTGGCACCATTTGAATGGAACATCCCCTTTATAGTGCTGTCGTACGTGTTGTATGCCACCTCGCTTTGGTCGACTATTTTTTTGACTGAACGTGTGTATGCAAGGCAGGCTTGAGAGGAATCACGTTGCGAAAAATGACGGGTTTTGGCATGTCAGGAAAACCGGTCGTGTGCACAGGGTTTTAGTATTACCTGGCGTGCCTACAATGCAGAAACATAATGAAAGGGCTCTTTGCGCTGTACCCGTGTGAATGAGCCCATTACATGAAACATTTTGTTCCTTTGGTTCACAACAAATGTGCTTTTATTACTCTATGTGTTTGTAATTATCGTCATAACATATTACACATTCTGTGTCTTCGGTTCACACAAAATGTGCTTATAGTACTCTATGTCTTTGTAATGATTATAAAGACATGTTACAGAAAAACATCCTGTTTTAAAGTCAGCCGTTATGTAATAGCGTTGATTATTTGTGGTAATGTGTTATGGAAAAACTCCTATCATTATCCTGTACTCTGCAAAGTATACCAATCAGATACTGGTGGACCATCAGCTTGTAAAGTGCACTAGTAGCTAACTGACACATATGTCTGGATGTCACACCACTTCCTCAAACTCAACTTGTCCAAAACGTAGAGCATAATATTTCCTCCCCCACGTGCCTCTTCCCTTAATGCTGCGTACACACGATCATTTTTCGGCATGAAAGAAAACGTTGTTTTTAAAAACGTCATTTAAAATGATCGTGTGTGGGCTGCACAAAAAAAAATTCGAACATGCTGCATTTTTTAACGTTGTTTTAAAAAATGTTGTTTTTCGGGTTGTAAAAAATGATCGTGTGTGGGCTAAAACGACGTTTTAAACCCGCGCATGCTCAGAAGCAAGTTATGAGACGGGAGCGCTCGTTCTGGTAAAACTACCATTCATAATGGAGTAAGCACATTAATCACGCTGTAACAGACAGAAAAGCGCAAATCGTCTTTTACTAACAAGGAATCAGCTAAAGCAGCCCAAAGGCGAATATAACTTCCCCTTTAGAGTGCCGTTGTACGTGTTGTACGTCACCACGCTTTGTTCATTATTTTTGATGGTGTGTGGGCAACATCGTTTTCAATGATGAAGTTGGAAAAACGTTGTTTTTTTGGACATTTTTTTTATGCCGAAAAATGATCGTGTGTACGGCATTACTTCTCTTTCTATTGCAACGGCACAACCATCCCCACATGCCAGGATGTTAGGTGTTATCATGGACTCTGAAGTCTCCTTTTGGCCCCACATCCAATCCCTTTACAAAGCTTGCCATCTCAACCTCCGCAACATCTCCAAACTACATCCTTTCCTAACCAATGAGACCACAAAGGTCTCGATCCACTCCCTGGTTATATGACTACTACAACTCCCCTTATTGGCTTACCTTAAATAAGTTATCCCCCCTTCAGTGCATCATGAATGCTGCTGCCAGACTCATCCACCTTACAAACCTTACAAACCACTCAGCGTCTGCTACGCCTCTCTGCTGATCCCTCCATAGTCTGCCACTCAACAAATTAAATTTAAAATACTAACAATAACTTACAAGACCATCCACAACTCTTCCCCGAGCTACATAACTAACCCAGTCTCAAAATACCAACCTAATTGTCCTCTTTTCTCCTCACAAGACCTCCTTCTTTTGAGCTACCTCGTCACCTCCCCCGAAACTCGCCTCCAGGACTTCTGCCAAGCCTCTCCCATCCTTTGGAATTCCCTATCCCAATCTGACTATCTTTAACTTTGTTCTTTAGAGAAGCCTATCCTGCCTCCACCTAACAATTGTACTTTAATTTTTTTCATGAAAATGCCTCATTGGCTAATCCCCCAGTTATTACCTTTTGGATCACTTAGGTCCGCCGGACCGTTTTCACCGTACATGTCTGCCCGGGGATTTCTGTATGATGGCTGTACTCACCATCATACAGAAATCCGTGCGTTAACAATACGTGGGGCGTGGCCACGCCGTCGCCGCGACGATGGCGGGCGCTCGGACATGTACGGTAGGTCTGTACAGACGACCGAACATGTCCGAGCGGACAGGATTCCAGCGGGCTGTTTCTAAACAAGTTTGGAAATATTTGCCCGCTGGAAAAAGGCCCGGCGGGCAAATGAACGCTGGAATCCTGTCCGCTCGGGCCTACACACGACCGAACATGTCTGCTGAAACTGGTCCGCGGTCCTGTGTACGGGGCCTTAGATTGTAAGCTCTAAGGAGCAGGGCCCTCTGATTCCTCCTGTATTGTATTGTAACTGTACTGTCTGCACTCATGTTGTAAAGCACTGCACAAATTGTTGGCCTTATATAAATCCTGTATAATAATAATGGTAGTGTGCTGAAGCCTAATAAATTGACAGTGGCCCAGCAAAGCTGACACAACAAGAACCTTACCTTTCCATCAGTGGCGGCTGGTGGTATATTTTTGGGTGGGTGGCGATCCGTCCGTCAGTCTAGTCTCCCCCCTGGTCGGCCAATCGATCGGTCCCCAATCAGTTACCGCACTTATCCCATCTAGGTCCTCCAGATGGCGGACGGGGTCTCCCCCTTCTGCGGCTTCCCTTGCAACTTCTCTCTCTTCCTCCTAGGCGCCCAATAAAATCGCCTCTCTTTTCGGCCAATCTGGAAACGACCCGCTTCCTGATTTGCCGGGTGGAGAATCAGTGTGACAATTCTTTCGCTATTGTCACACACTGCCCCCTGCCCCGAGCCCACCCTTTTTTTTGAAGCCTATTATAGCCTCTGGCTCTAATCACATGCTTAAACTAAAAAAACTCCCATTGGAATCCATGCGTCTGGCGTCCTGCATGTAGATTAGGGGCCAGACGCATGGATAGGGGGGGGGGCAGTGCACCCATGCCCTCCTAATGGATTCGCCTGCCACTGCTTTCCATGTGTCCAAAGCTTTTTGCAGGAGCTCCCTTCCAAAATCATTGACTTTGATTTTCGATTGAGTTCTCGCCTGTCCCACCTGCAACCCACCACCAGCCCCTTATAGTGACCCTCAAGCCTGCCCCACAGCCCCCACTGCATCCTTTAGCCTGCTGCAGAGTCCCACATAGTGCCCTCTGCTACTCACATAGTCCTTAAAATGGAAGGAAAGGCATCCGCACTAAAAAGCATCAATCACATATAACCTCTAATATAAATAGATTTAAAAAATAGAAGAGAGTGGGTATGGTGCTGCGCTGCTGAGTATGTTATGAATACAGATGTGTGGTTCCTTTTAAATAATATATATGGGATCACATGTATTCTAAAAAGTGCATGGTGCTCTACAATTCGATTTACATACGTATAAACAGATGGTACGCAAATATGTGGCTTCTCGGCGGGTTGGCGCAGAGAGTCTGCATATTTGTGTACCAATTTGCAACACAGTTGTACCAAGAGTGCACATATTACGCGCTCCCGGCACAGTTACCGGCGGCTAACGGAAATCTCCCAATCGCTTTTTGTGATCAGGAGCTTTCCAATCATGTGACAGCAAATCACGGCAGTCACATGATCATAAACCCCGCCTCCCAGCATCTGAAACCCCTTAAAGGGAAGGGAGGCACCAACTCCAAGGGGTAAACTCTCAGCCCCTTCATCTCATCCACATGTAGAGAAAAAGTAGATCCCATAGCATAATACCATTTTATTTTATTGTTGTTTAAACAGTCCGAAATGCACTAAGTTTGCACTCATTTTTACAGCATTCAATAACATAGGAATCAGGAAGTCCTGGATGCGATACGCTCCACGGACCCTACAGGAAGTGACGCAATGATGCTGGAAGCTCTCACCTACGCATTTTGTCAGATCTTACATAGATCTGCATCCTTCAAACGTGTCAGAAATGATCCTTTGTACCATATTTAATTTGAAAAGACTGCCTGTCACCTGACATTCCTTGTTCTGCTATCTCCGCTGTTTACAGCACCTGGGCATGTCCCTTCGGGAGCTTACTAGTTAATTTCCAGAACTGACGTAGTACCCGGGCAGGACATCACTTCCAGCAAATAGGACACTGGAAAAACAGTAATTTGAGGAAACAACGCCACACGCCTTCTGTTCAGCGGTGGCATTTTCATAGCAACCGGACGCATTTGGCTTCCTTCCCCGACCCTGGCAGGTTAACTTCGCTGTTCACAGCGTGTGTTAATTCGCTGTGCTATCTCAACTCTCAACTGCGGGCAAAGTGAGTTATTTCATGCTCCTACAAACGCACACGTGTATATATATATATATATATAAATATAGATATAAATATATATATATCTGTGTGTGTGCGCACGACAGAGCGAGAGCGTGCATGCGTGAGAGTGAGGAGGGATAAGGGTGGTGCTGGGCAGGACAGGGGCAGGGTTTATTGAACAATGAATACTAGTAAAACAAAACCAAAGAAAATTCCCAGATCAACTCGCCAGTTTGCGTTAAAAACAGGGGTTTAGTATGCACACATTTGCAAATACATGCATAAGCTGCAGGTGGCACAACAAGACACTCCATTATTATACGCACTATACATTTTTAAACTCCTTCACAAACTGTTAGGCCCCGTACACACGGGCAAAACTCATCGTTTTGCTCTTCGAGTTCTGTGTGAAGCCGCCGAACTCGTCGGCTTCCTCGGCCGAAAGTGTACACACGCCGGGTTTCTCGGCAGAATACGGCTCCGATCAAGTTTCTGGCTGAATTCTGCCGAGAAACTCGGTCGTGTGTACGGGGCCTTAGACAGGTTAATTTGGTTGGTAGCAGGAAAGATTTTTTTTGGGTTTTAGAACCTCGTACACACGATAGGTTAACCAGAGGACAACGGTCTGAAGGACCGTTGTCATAGGTTAACCGATGAAGCTGACTGATGGTCCGTCGTGCCTACACACCATCAGTTAAAAAAAACTATCGTGTCAGAACGCGGTGACGTAAAACACTACGATGTGCTGAAAAAAAACAAAGTTGAATGCTTCCAAGCATGCGTCGACTTAATTCTGAGCATGTCTGGATTTTTAACCGATGGTTGTGTGTACTAACGATCGGTTTTGACCTATCGGTTAGCAATCCATCGGTTAAATTTTAAAGCAAGTTGACATTTTTTTAACCGAAGGTTAAATAACCTACTGTATGGGGCCTACACACGATCGGTTTGGACCGATGAAAACGGTCCATCAGACCGTTGTCCTCTGGTTAACCTATCATGTGTACGAGGCCTAAGTGTTTGTTTCGACATTCATTTCAGAACAGCAAGCAGAAAGGAGCAAGTAGAATTGGAATGGCTGGGGATAAGAACGCGGATAATGTGCTAAAATCTAATAATAAATCATCTTGTATGAGTGTTGGTTGTGATGTACATAAGGAAATTTGATGTCTGATAATTAATTGGGGATTTGAGTGTCATAATTAATTGGATGTGCTAGATTTTTTTGCTTTTAATGAAACGGGGAGGGGTGCATGTTATAATTAAAGGAGCTGTGATATGAAAAATACTTTTTTTCTAGTGGTTTTAACAGACAATAAGTGTGATTATAATACCAGATATCTGGTCCAGTTATGGTCAAACTGTCAGCTTTGTGGGGGTTTCACATGTGGCCATCAGCTTCTCCAAAGTGAGATACACTGCACTAAATTGATACTTGGATAAAATAGGAATTAAAAATGTGCGTCTTTAATAACAGAACTGTAATTGATTAGGGATTTCCAGAGGTTCAGTGAAATCTGTAATAAGTATGAGCCCTCAGCACTGAGGACCTTTACTAATGAGTCACTGTGTGTGCAGTCTTTGTATGTCCTCTCAATGATAGATACGATATGAACAATAGATAGATAGAAAGAAACCATGGGCCGGATTCACGTAGCACTTACGCCGACATTTCTACAGATACGCTGCGTAAGTGTAAATGTGCGCCGTCGTATCTATGCGCCGTGCCCATAGAACCAGATACGCCTGAAAATAGGCTTCCTCCGACCGACGTAACTTTCCTACGCCGGCGTATCTTGGGCGCATATTTACGCTGGCCGCCTCATATGCAAATGAGTGAGATACGCCGATTCACGAATGTACTTGCGCCCGGCCCATTCTTATACGCAGTTTACGTAAGTCGTACGTCCGGCGTAAAGTTAAGCCTCATAAAGCAGGTGTAAGTCATGTTAAGGTATGGACCAGGGAACAGCCGTCGTATTTTACGTCGTTCACGTAGTAGTACGTGAATAGGGCTGGGCGTAGGTTACGTTCACGTCGTAGGCAGTGATTTGACGTATCTTAGGGAGTATTTCCGACGTGATTCTGAGCATGCGCACTGGGATGCTTCCACAGGACGGCGCATGCGCCGTTCGTTCGGTCCATCATTTGCATGGGGTCACGCTTCATTTAAATGGATCACGCCCACTTCCACCTACTTTGAATTAGGACGGCTTACGCCGAAGAATTTACGTTACACTGGCGCAACGTTGGGAGCAAGTGCTTTGTGAATACTGTGCTCGCCGCTCTGCGCTACGTCGGCGTAGCGTATATTCAATACGCTACGCCGGCATAACTATGTGCCGAGGTACGAGAATCCGGGCCTAAATACATAGATTTGTTGGATGGATGGCTGATCCGTTACCATTTTTTGAATGCCACAGGACATAATGCCGCATACACACGATCAAATTTTGCTCAAGCTCGACTTGCATACACACGATCACACAAAATTTCTCTGAAGTTTCGACCATCAAGAAAGCAGTGACGTACAACACTACGACGAGCCAAGAAATGTAAGTTCAATACAATACCGAGAATGCATCAAATTGTTTCCGAGCATGCATCGGAATTTTGCTAGTCGGAAACGCTACAGACGATCGGAATTTCCAATTGGAATTTTTTTGGTCGGAAAATTTGAGAACCAGCTCTCAAATTTTTGTTGGCGGAATTTCCGACTAAAAGCTCACATCAGACTTTTCTTGTCGCAAAAGAAAGCTCTATTTGTGGTACTGTGTTGCATGACCGCGCAATAGTCATTCAAATGCCGCATACACATGATCGGACATTCCGACAACAAAACCGGGGATTTTTTTTCCAAAGGATGTTGGCTCAACCTTGTCTTGCATACACACGATCGCACAAATGTTGTCGGAAATTCCGTTTGCCAAGAATGCGGTCACGTACAACACGTACGACGGCACTATAAAAGGGAAGTTCAATACCAAGTGCGCCACCCTTTGGGCTCCCTCTGCTAATCTCGTGTTAGTAGACGTTTGGTGAGAGACAATTCGCGCTTTCCAGCCTCGTGCTTTTTAGTCCGTTACTGCTCTTCAGTTTGTGCTTGTGGGTTTGTATCTGTTTTTGCACTGCATTAAAAGATTAAAAAATGTGTAGCGTGACGAATGTGCTATTTCCATTATGAACGCTAGTTTTACCAGACCGAGCACTTTCGTCTTGTACTTGATTCAGAGCATGCGTGGAATTTTTTGGCGTCGGAAATTGTCTATACACGCTCGGAATTTACAAGAACGGATTTTGTTGTCGGAAAATTTGCCATCCAGCTCTCAAATTTTTGTCGGAAATTCCAACAGCAAATGTCCGATGTCCGATGGAGCCTACACATGGTTGGAATTTCTGACAACAAGCTCCCATCGAACATTTGTTGTCGGAAATTCCAAACGTGTTGCAGGGCTGAAAACTGAAAATTGGCCTTGGCAGGAAGGGGGTGAAAATGCCCTTTATTGAAGTGGTTAAACCCACTACCACAAGTGCTTTTTTTACGACTACTATTCCTTTATATTGGCTTTTGAAATTTACAAATGCAGCTATTTAGAAATTGGATGAAAGGTTAACACGGTAAAACACTTTTGATATAAGTAAGTAGGGCATTTTATATAGAACTACATATACAGGGAGTGCAGAATTATTAGGCAAGTTGTATTTTTGAGGATTCATTTTATTATTGAACAACAACCATGTTCTCAATGAACCCAAAAAACTCATTAATATCAAAGCTGAATATTTTTGGAAGTAGTTTTTAGTTTGTTTTTCGTTTTAGCTATTTTAGGGGGATATCTGTGTGTGCAGGTGACTATTACTATGCATAATTATTAGGCAACTTAACAAAAAATATATATATACCCATTTCAATTATTTATTTTTACCAGTGAAACCAATATAACATCTCAACATTCACAAATATACATTTCTGACATTCAAAAACAAAACAAAAACAAATCAGTGACCAATATAGCCACCTTTCTTTGCAAGGACACTCAAAAGCCTGCCATCCATGGATTCTGTCAGTGTTTTGATCTGTTCACCATCAACATTGCGTGCAGCAGCAACCGCAGCCTCCCAGACACTGTTCAGAGAGGTGTACTGTTTTCCCTCCTTGTAAATCTCACATTTGATGATGGACCACAGGTTCTCAATGGGGTTCAGATCAGGTGAACAAGGAGGCCATGTCATTAGTTTTTCTTCTTTTATACCCTTTCTTGCCAGCCACGCTGTGGAGTACTTTGACACGTGTGATGGAGCATTGTCCTGCATGAAAATCATGTTTTTCTTGAAGGATGCAGACTTCTTCCTGTACCACTGCTTGAAGAAGGTGTCTTCCAGAAACTGGCAGTAGGACTGGGAGTTGAGCTTGACTCCATCCTCAACCCGAAAAGGCCCCACAAGCTCATCTTTGATGATACCAGCCCAAACCAGTACTCCACCTCCACCTTGCTGGCGTCTGAGTCGGACTGGAGCTCTCTGCCCTTTACCAATCCAGCCACGGGCCCATCCATCTGGCCCATCAAGACTCTCTCATTTCATCAGTCCATAAAACCTTAGAAAAATCAGTCTTGAGATATTTCTTGGCCCAGTCTTGACGTTTCAGCTTGTGTGTCTTGTTCAGTGGTCGTCGTCTTTCAGCCTTTCTTACCTTGGCCATGTCTCTGAGTATTGCACACCTTGTGCTTTTGGGCACTCCAGTGATGTTGCAGCTCTGAAATATAGCCAAACTGGTGGCAAGTTGTATCTTGGCAGCTGCACGCTTGACTTTTCTCAGTTCATGGGCAATTATTTTGCACCTTGGTTTTTCCACACGCTACTTGCGACCCTGTTGACTATTTTGAATGAAACGCTTGATTGTTCGATGATCACGCTTCAGAAGCTTTGCAATTTTAAGAGTGCTGCATCCCTCTGCAAGATATCTCACTATTTTTTACTTTTCTGAGCCTGTCAAGTCCTTCTTTTGACCCATTTTGCCAAAGGAAAGGAAGTTGCCTAATAATTATGCACACCTGATATAGGGTGTTGATGTCATTAGACCACACACCTTCTCATTACAGAGATGCACATCACCTAATATGCCTAATTGGTAGTTGGCTTTCGAGCCTATACAGCTTGGAGTAAGACAACATGCATAAAGAGGATGATGTGGTCAAAATACTAATTTGCCTAATAATTCTGCACTCCCTGTATATATATATATAAGACCAAAGTGAGGGACAAATGAGGATCAAGGAGGGACAGAGGGACTTTGTTCCAAATGAGAGACGAAATGAGAAATTAGGGACAGTTGGGAGCTATGGCTGTGTGTACTCATATTTGGAACAATTTATGTATTGTATTTTATTATCACTACTGCTATATACTGCGTCAAGGTAGGCAATGACACAATTAGCCAGATTCAGAAAGACTGGCTTAACTTTGTGCAGGCGTAGCGTATCGCATATACGCTACGCCGCTGTAAGTCAGAGAGGCAAGTGCTGTATTCACAAAGCACTTGCCTCCTAAGTTACGGCGAGTAGAGTAAATGGGCCGGCGTAAGCGCGCCTAATTAAAATTGTGAAGAGGTGGGCGTGTTTTATGTAAATAAACCATGACCCCACGTAAATGACGTTTTGAATGAACGGCGCATGCGCCGTCCGTGGACGTATCCTAGTGTGCATGCTCCAAATTACGCCGCAAGGACTTCGGCGCGGGACCGACGTCCAAACTTTACGCCTGAAAATGCCTTACGTAAACGGCGTATCTTTACTGCGACGGCCAAGCGTACGTTCGTGAATAGGCGTATCTCGCATTCTAGGTGTAAATCAGCGTTCACGCCCCTAGCGGCCGGCCTAAATAGACAGCTAAGATACGACGGCGCAGGCCGTCGTATCTTGGCTAGATTTAAGTGTATCTCATTTTGAGAATACACTAAGGCTGCATTCACACCTAGGCGTACAAAATCGCGGTGTTTTGTCCCGCGAATTGCGGGGACAAATTGCGGCATTTTGTACCGCAATTTGCGGCGATTGTGAATGCAGCCTTCACCCCCTCTATGGAGATACGCCGTCGTATCTCCTTTCTGAATCCGGGCCTATATTTTTTAATAATTTTTTAAAACATTTTTATTTATTTTTCATGTTGCATGTTTACTTGTTGTAATGGTGTAAATAACCAAAAGTTTTACAGTGGCCACTTCAAGAGGTCACTTCTAGCTGGAGTAATTGTCATGGTTGACATACTTCATTGTTGCACTTTTGTAAACATTTGTTTTAAAAAACAAAAGTGTTCTTGATGTTAACCACTTAAGTATTGGGCCTATTTTTCAGACTGTGTTTACAAGTAAAAATATTTTTTATTTTGCTAAAAAATTACTTAGAACCCCCAAACATTAATTATTTTTTTCTAACATCCTAGAGAATAAAATGGCAGTTGTTGCAATACTTAATGTCACACCGTATTTGCGCAGCGTTCTTACAAGTGCCTTTTTTTGCGTCTGCCATCCGATCAAAACAGACATATTGCGACAGGTCTGCCATCCGTTTTGGCAGGTGAGATCGGAGCTCCCTATAGAAAACAGTGAGGCTCTGATAGGCCCCTCCCCACTCAGTGAGCAGAGACAGACCTGTCATCTGCCGGCTCAGCGGAGATCAACGGAGCGATCTCCTGCTGACCCGGCGGACTCCTCTGAGTGGATCTGCCTTGTGTGGAAGGGGCCTTAATAAAAAAATACTTGTGTACTTGTGATGTATAATGCCACATTTTTGTGTGTCCACTGCTGGTGGAATAGTGTCAACTTTCTGTGGGTCCTCTGTGGATTGCACCCCGTTCTGTGGGTGGAATAGTGCCACTCACTGTGGGTGTTCTGTGGGTTGAATTAGGCACTCGGTGGGTGGAATGCCCCTTTCTGAGGGTTTGAATAGGCCCCTCTTTCTGGTACCACACTGGTTACCGCTAAGGATGAGCTCCAGCGTGTTCACATAGCACGCGTGCAGAGCCCGCCAGGAAGTGTGCACGGCGCTGCGCTAATCACAGCTAGGGAGACATTTCCCAATCTCTGCAACCGAGCATCGGGAAATGTCTCCCTGGCTGTGATTAGCACAGCGCCATGCAGACTTCCTGGCGGGCTCTGCACGTGTACTATGCGAACACGCTGGAGCTCATCCTTAGTTACCGCCACCAAAATGGTGGTGTTAAATATGGCACCTTTTTTTAGTTCTTGTTTCGTTTGTGAATTGGACAGATTACCAAGCAATTTTTTGCAATATTTACAGACAATTTTTTTGGTTGTTGTTGTTTACTGCAATATCTTTTTTTTCTTTTAATGAATTGGACTTTATTTACTGCATGCAATAATTTATGCAAATGAGTAACATGATACTCTAATCACATGCGGAAAAGCTTAGTGAATTGACCTCTGTGTTCTGTTATGTATATTTCCAAAAGGCATTAACTTTACGGTGGCAACCTGTGTTCTCTGATTAAAGTGGAGTTTCCATCCCAAATTTTTTTTTTCATTATTGTGCTCATTAGACCTAAAAAAGTAAAAAATAATTTTTTTTTACTCATCTGGAAATGCCTGTTGCTATGCGGTCCCATGAAATCTGCCTTTGAAAGCACCTAGGATTCTGACATCATCTCCCTCTAATGCTCCTGGGAAATGTGTGTCATCATTTCCCAGGATGCAGTGCGCTGTCCAATTATCACTCCCCATCCAAGACTTCCAGGAAGTATGGGCCAGATCCTCAAAAGGGATACGCCGGCGTATCTACTGATACGCCGTCGTATCCCTGTTTCTATCTTTGGAACTGATCCACAGAATCAGTTTCCAATAGATAGACAGAAGATCCGACATGTGTAAGGGACCTACACTGCCGGATCTTAGGATGCAGTACCGCATCCGCCGCTGGGGGCATTTCGCGTCGAAATGCCGCCTCGGGTATGCAAATTAGCACTTACGGAGATCCACAAAGCTTTTCAGCTTCGTTTTTTCTCCGTAAGTTTTAGTTTGCAATCGTAAAATTAGGGCTGCTTTTACAAAGTGTAAACTGTTTACACCTTGTAAAAACAGACCCTTCTGTCCAGCGACGCGTTTTTTTTTTTGTTTTAAATTTTTTTTTTTTTGCCGTATCTTTTTTTTTTCCCGACGCAACTTTATTGACCCGTCGCGATCCACAAAGCTCGGCGTAACGTAATTTCGCGCTATGCACGTCGGGAAAATGACGTCACGAGCATGCGCAGTACGGCCGGCGCGCCGGTAAGTGCTTTGTGGATCGGGCACTTAGGTAGAAATTTTAAGGCAGTGTAACTTAAATGGGAATTTTGACGTTACGCCGGGTCTTTGTGGATCTGGCCCTAAGTGCCTGTAGGCTTCACAATGCCCACAAGCAAAATGACAACGGTGTAGACATAGTTTTATAAACTATCTTTTTTGAATATCTATGCGGATCGGTGGCGGATTGTAAAATAGTATTTGACCGGATTTATATTATAAAAACGCAGGATGAAAGGACATACATTTAAAAAATGCTAATTGTGGTTGGAACTCCGCTTTAACATAATTATGTTAAACATGTTATAATAACTTTAGGTAGGTAGAAGATTTCTTGTTGATGACTGAATGCTGATGCAGCACTTGACTGGCTTCACTGGTAGAGACTGAAGTCAGTGAAAAGGTTTTATTCACACATGCTGCAACATGAGATGTGTTCCTGGGAGAGCAGAGTCTTGAACAAACAGCTGTACTATTTTAATTGCCGGCTTGTGCTAGAATTTCAGAAACACACATGTCTCGGCTTTGGGAAAGGAGTGAAGTCATGTCTATCTTTTCTGAAGCTGTACGCTCTTACAGTTGCATCCATTTAAACCCCAGCTAGAGCCATTGCAATAGAAAAGAAACACAGATGCATAATGGAATTGGGATTTGCTGTAAAGCAGGCCTTGAAGAATAAAAAAAAAAATTAACTTTTTGTCTGAACGCTGCAACTATGGGGCAGATTCTCGTAGAATCGCGCAAAACTGTGCGGGCGTAACGTATCTCCTTTACGTTACGCCGCCGCAAGTTTTCCAGGCAAGTGCTTTATTCACAAAGCACTTGCCTGTAAAGTTGCGGCGGCGTAGCGTAAATCACCCGGCGCAAGCCCGCCTAATTCAAATTAGGCGGGTAGGGGACGTATAGTATTTAAATTAAGCGCGTTCCTGCGCCGAACGTACTGCGCATGCGCCATCTGAAAAATATCCCAGGGTGTATTGCTCCAAATGACGTCGCAAGGACGTCATTGGTTTCGACGTGAATGTAAATGGCGTCCAGCCCCATTCACGGACGACTTACGCAAACAACGTAAATTTTTAAATTTTGACGCGGGAACGACGGCCATACTTAACATTAATTGCGCCTCATATACCCAGGGGCAACTTTACGCTGGGACAAGCCTAACGTAAACGTTGTAACTTTACTGCGTCGGCCGTGCGTACGTTCGGGAATTCGCGTATCTAGCTAATTTGCATACTCGACGGGGAAAACGACGGAGGCGACACCTAGCGGACAAAAAAAAATTGCATTTAAGATCCGACGGCGTAAGAGCCTTACGCCTGTCGGATCTAATGGATATCTATGCGTAACTGATTCTAAGAATCAGTCGCATAGATACGACGGCCCAGATTAGGACTTACGACTACGTACATGGCGTTGCGTCGTCGTAAGCCCTTTGAGAATCTGGGCCTTTAAGGCTCCATTCACATCTATGCGACAAAACGCCCTTCTGCCGCTAGAGGGGAGAATTCCCATTGCTGTCTATGGAGATGGTTCACATCTCATAGACGCCGAACGCCTGTCGCCTGAAAAAAAGTCCCGGACCCTTTTTTTCAGGCGACATTGGCGTTCGCCCATTGACAGCAATGGGAAGAATCTGAAAAAAAAAAAAAAAAAAGATACACACTAGCGGGACAATACACCGCGCACGCCGTACGCCACTGTCGCATAGATGTGAATGGAGCCTTACTACTAGAATTAAGCACAGTTCCTGTTTTCTCAATCAGCCAGCAGGCTGAATGAAAAAAAAACTGAACTGATTACCCCATCCATTCATTTGATGTGGACGTGGGAATCCTTCCGCTGTGTCGTTGTAATCTGACTCCCCCGCTGTCAGAATAAACTGATCAGTGCTGCAGCTGAATGGCTGCAAGTGCTGATCCCATGGGAACGTTGCAGCAGGACAGTTCATGAGAAGTTGATTGTTAAAGCGGAGGTTCACCCTAATAGCATGTATATCTGACCAACTTCCTTACATTCGTAACAAGTATAGTCCGCAATTTTTTTTTATTTCTATGCTTTACGTACCTTGTAATCGATCTTTTCAATCTACTTAGCCCCGCTGGAGTAGGCGTTTCTATGCCTAGGGGGATTGTCATCTGGGAGGTCGCCCAGATGACTGACGTCTGTTCCCCCCGGCGGTTAAGGCCCCGCCCCCCGTATTGCGTAGGCGCGCACGAGTTGCAGGTTTTCCGAAAGAAGCCGAACATGCAGAGATGTGAGTCGGCTCTATACGGCGCCTGCGCTCTCCATGTTCGGCTTCTTTCGGAAATCCCGTAACTCCGCATAGAAAACTCAGTAATTAAACAGGGATCACTGGTCTGGTTAACAGGGGAGTGTACCCAGGAATACTTCAAATGCCGCGTACACACGACCGTTTTTTTCATGATGTAAAAATTCTTTTTTTTTTAATGTCATTAAAAACGATCGTGTGTGGGCTCCAGAGCATTTTTTTTTTTACGACGTAAAAAATAGGCATTAAAAATTTAGAACATGTTCTAAATTTTCACTACGTTTTTAACATTGTCGTTTTTAACGTTGTAAAAAATGGTCATGTGTAGGCTTTAACGACATGAAAAAAACGTGCATGCTCAGAAACAAGTTATGAGACAGGAGCGCTTGTTCTGATTAAACTACCGTTCGTAATGAGGTAAGCACATTCATCACGCTGTAACAGACTGAAAAGCGCAAATCGTCTCTCACCAAAGTTTTACTAACACAAAATCAGCAAAAGCAGCCCAAAGGGTGGCGCCATCAGAATGGAACTTCTCCTTTATAGTGCCGTTGCACGTGTTGTACGTCACTGCACTTTGCTAGACCATTTTTTTTTCACGATCGCGTGTAGGCAAGGCCGGCTTAACAATAATCGGGTTGAAAAAACTTTGTTTTTTCTAGACCATTAAAAATGGTCGTGTACGCAGCATTAGGGTTTTCTGGAACATTTCCTTACAATTTAGTGAGTGCAAACCAGCGGGGGGAGTGGGAAGAATTTAAAGTGGAGGTTCACCCAAAAAATACATTTTTAACATTAGATTGAGGCTATTTAAGGGGAGCAGAAACGGGTATTTTTTAAAATCAATGCCGTACTTACCGTTGTAGAGATAGATGTTCTCCAGCCGCTTCCGGGTATGGGCTGTGGGACTGGGCGTTCCTATTTGATTGACAGCCTTCCGACTGTCCCATACAGCACGTCACAAGTAGCCGAACGTCGGTGCGCAGGCGCCGTATAGAGCCGCACCGACGTTCGGCTTCTTTTGGCAACTGGTGACGCGCTGTATGCGACCGTCGGAAGGCTGTCAATCAAATAGGAACGCCCAGTCCCAAAGATCATACACGGAAGCGGCGTGAGAACATCTATCTCGAAAACGGTAAGTACGGCATTGTTTTTAAAAAAAATACCCGTTTCTGCTCCCCTTAAATAGCCTCAATCTAATGTTAAAAACATTTTTTCGGGTGAACTCCCGCTTTAAAACGCCTGAGAACGACTGAGGACAAGGAAGTCATTCACATCAACCAACTAACTTCTAGCATAAAAGTTTTAAGTAATGGACACACCCGTACCAAGTCCCCATCTATGCAGACCATTAATAATGTATATGCCAAAAATTGGTCATACCCAGAACTGATTCCTTTTCTACCACTACTTTTTCTTTTATAATGGCTTTTCAAAATAGAAAACAAGATAATTGAGATATAGGATGAAGGTTTAGTGCAGAATGACACTTTTAGTAATAGAATAGTAAGTTTTCATCAAAACAAAAAGAGGATGGAAAGATATGAACAACAGTGGGACTATAGCGGTGCTATATATAGAATAGGATAACAGATATTTTTAATAATTTATTAAAAAATATATCATAAATACATGATACATTACAAAACCAGGTGATTTATTAAAAACACATATAGGTAAATTTGCAATGTTTCTGATGGCCGCTAGATGGCGCTTCCATTGCGGCCGGCGTAGATTATGTAAATTAGGGGATACGCCGATTCACGAACGTACGCCAGGCCTACACCGTCGCATTACGTCGTTGCCGTAAGGCCTTAGGCGGCCTAAAGTTATTCCACCTATGAGGTGGAATAACAATGTTAAAGTATGGCCGCCGTTCCTGCCGCGAGGTTCGAATTTTTTACGTTGTTTGCGTAAGTCGTCCGCGAATCGGGAGTTACGTCGTTTACGTCCGCGTCAAAATCAATAGGCCCGTACGGCCTACTTAGCCGCAATGCGCACTGGGAAATGTAGTTGCCCGACGCATGCACAGTGTCAAAAAACGTCAAAAAACTTGAGGTCAAGCCTCATTTCTATACAACACGCCCCCCTCCAAGTCATTTGAATTAGGCGCCCTTACGCGCGCTCGTTTTAGGCTACACCGCCGTAGATTAGCAGGTAAGTGGTTTGTGAATCACTACTAGCCTAACTAATTTACGGCGGTGTAGCCTAAAAAGGCTAGGCCGCCCTAAAGTTAGGCCAAAGTACGTGAATCTACCTAAGTGAATTGAACATGCATATCTCCGGGTTGCTGGGAATCCCGTGTTTGTACAGATAGGTTATGCAGAGAGATCACAACCGAGATGGTACTGCCCAATATATTTAGCCTTTTAAGGCTTCCTCAGGGGTGAGGTTGGGATCAAAGAACAACCAGCTCTATTAATAATAAAGAGATACAAGTTATACATGATGATACAATCACAGGAATATTATAATACATTTCATTTGGCTGCTGCGTGTAAAGGATATGCTGACCTGCTGTCGCTGGATTGAGACAAAGAAAATGGGGGGGGGGGGGAGGAGAGGTGAAAGAGTGACACCCCGATCCTGCCAAGACTGAAAGATCAATGCGAAACCACTACTACACGATGGAAAGGTGGTGTAGAGCCTTAAACTGACTGATGCTGCGTGCAGAGACCACAGGCCCATCCACAGGAGGGGAAAGGAGACCCAGCTATAGGGAACACATAACATCCTATGAGTACAGTGCTCCAATATTAAGACAAAGTTTGCATATCTACATTCAGCACAAAACATTCACTTACAGCAGGCATGTCCAAAGTCCGGCCCGGGGGCCAATTGCGGCCCCCGTTCCAGTTTAATGTTGCCCCCCTGGTAATTTGGATATATACTGCCTCAGAGGGGACAGGGAGAGGGGGAACGAGTGCTGTCAAATTACATACAGGAGAATCTCTTGTTTACTCAGCGACATCTGTAAAAGAAAGTCCTGTCTCCTGGGCTGCCATTGGATGACTCCTCTGTCTATCATAGGAGGCGGGAGAAATTGGATTAAAGAGGCTGCTGTGTAAACAGGAGATTCTCCTGTATGTAATCTGTTGGTGCTCATCCCGCCCCTCCTTCCCTCCAAGGCTGCAGATGGACATTGATCAGGCTGCATTCATGGCAATGGAGAGGCTGCATTCATGGCAATGGAGAGGCTGCATTCATGGCAATGGCAAGGCTGCAGATGGGCACTGATTAGGCTGCATTGATGGGCAATGAAACTTCCCTCCTAAAGTGAAGGTGCGTGTTATACGCGATAAATACGGTTTATCCAAATAACACGCCCTCGCTCATCTCTTCACCACACACAGCCACAAAGTCTAGATAATTTGTGTTGGGCAGTGTATTAGTACTCGAATGAACACACTTAGACCAAATTTTAATGGTTCAAAGAATCTCAGGCAAAATGGCCGGCCCTTACGCATGTTCACTTTATCAAATCTGGCCCCCTTTGAAAAAAGTTTGGACACCCCTGACTTACAGGGTTCAATAAATAGAAGCACCTATGGAAACAGCCAAAGGGAACCAGTAGAAGACAGAATTGTATTTAAAGCACTCTGCCTGACACATAAGTGCATCCATGGGAAGGCGCCGCAATATCTTTGCGACAAGATAGAACCTCACAATTCTAATCGCGTTCTGCGATCCACTGACCAAAATCTGGTCAAGGTGCCAAAAACCAAATACAAGTCCAAAGGAGAAAGAAGGTTTGCTTTTCAAGGTCCGAAACTATGGAACGCTTTACCAACCAGCATTCGGTTGGAGGAAAACCACCTGACTTTCAGAAGACAGATTAAAACTCTGCTCTTTTGCTGTCATGAGACACGAAACATCAAGCGCCCAGAGGCGATTCAGTTCGCATGTGCCGCGCTATATAAGTTTTTCATTCATTCATTCATTCAATCGATCTAAAGCAGGTCCTAAACAGAACCAGTTAGGAGGGAGGGACAAGAGGGACAACTGAGAAGCAAAGAGGGACTGGGAAACCTGGTTCCAAAAGAGGCACAGTTGGGAGGTATGGTCATCTGCTTCACCAAACTGATTCAATACAGTGTCAGGATTTAAAAATGTCAATCATTTCTATGCTGCACTGCATTTTTACAATCCCTAGAGATCACATATTGCTAGAAAAAATGGTCACTTGCCAGGTCACCTGCCACCAGATGTGGATTACCACAAGATATGGAATGTCACTTGCCACCGTCGCATGCCACATGATGTGGACTGTTACTTGCCATGTCACCTGCCACCAGATGTGGATTGTCACTTGCCACATCAACTGCCACCAGATGTGGATTGTCACTTGCCACATTGCCTGGCACCAGATGTGGATTGTCACTTGCCACATTGCCTGGCACCAGATGTGGATTGTCACTTGCCACCGTCGCCTGCCACATGATGTGGACTGTCACTTGCCATGTCACCTGCCACCATTTTCGGATTGTAACTTGCCACGTTGCCTTCCACCAAATGTGGATTGTCATTTGCCATGTTGCCTCCCACCATTTGCGGCTTGTCACTTGCCACGCCGCCTGCCACCAAATGCGGATTGTCATTTGCCACGGTGCCTGCCACCATTTGCGGATTGTCACTTGCCTCGTCGCCTGCCACCAGATGCAGATTGTCACTTGCCACATCGCCTGCCACTAGATGTGGATGATCTTTTGTTACGTCACCTGACACTATTTGCAGATTGTCACTTGCCATGCCAGCCATTGCCACCAAATAGGTAGGTGCAGTTGTCGGTTCAGAGTGAGGACAGGAGAGCAGTGATGTGGGCGGGCAGTGAGAGATGATGTCATCTCACTGCTCCCTGTCACACCTCTGACATTGAAGAGGCCTGGATGTGAGGGCTGAAGAGCAGAGATGGGGTTCTCTCATGCAGCCTGCCCACCGCACACGTGGGCCAGCTGTAGAGAGCCATGGCATGGTGGTTAGGCAAAGACTGCCTGCAGTAAGAGACTCTGGCCTTTTGGCCCCAGATTCGGGGTGCTATAGCCCCAATAGCCACCCCCTAGCAATGCCACTGGCGGGACTGCAATATTGCAGCAGCCAATCTGACACTAAGGCCCCGTACACACGACCAAACATGTATGCTGAAACTGGTCCGCGGACCAGTTTCAGCATACATGTTTGGTCGTGTGTAGGCGCGAGCGGGCCGAATTCCAGCAAACATTTGCCCGCCGGGCCTTTTCCCAGCGGGCAAATATTCGTGGACGTGTTTTAAAACCGTCCGCTGGAATCCTGCCCGCTCGGACATGTACGGTCGTCAGTACAGACCTACCGTACATGTCCAGGCGCCCGCCGTCCCTCGCATGCGTCGAATGACTTCGACGCATGCGTGGAAGCCTTTAAATGGCAGGCCCGCCCACGTCTCCGCGTCATCGCCGCGTCATCGTCGCAGCGACGACGCGGACACGCCCCGTGTATTGTTTACGCGCGGACTTCTGTACGATGGTGTGTACAACCATCGTACAGAAGCCCTCTGGCAGGCATGTACGGTGAAAACGGTCCGACGGACCGGTTTCACCGTACATGTTTGGTCGTGAGTACCCGGCCTAACTGACACTTTTGACACTTTGTGGGAACCAGTGACACTGTACTAATTTTTGGAAAGAACAACAGCATGGTTGCATATAAACGAACTCTATACTGTATGCATTATACCTATCTATGCAGCAGTTGGCGCTGTAGAATTATAGTGTATAGTTCATGTATTCTATAATATGAGGTAATCAGAGGAAGTACCATCCTAATGTCACAAAGCGTAAATCATCTCACCACTGGAACATGACAATGAGGTCACTGTACTCCAATGGCCTCCACAGTCTTCAGATCTCACCCAATAGAGCACATTTGGGATTTGATGGAACAGGATATTCACATTATGGATGTGCTGCCGACAAATCTGCAGCAACTGCCTGATTCTATCATGTCACTATGGACCAAAATCTCTCAGGAATGTTTTCAAAACCTTGTTGTATTTCTGCAATGAAGAATTAAGGCAGTTCTAAAGGCAAAATGGGGTCCAAACTGGTACTAGCAAGGTGTACCTAATAAAGTGGGCAGTGATTGTATTTCTATGTAGGTTTTAGCCAGGGCCGGACTGGCCTACCGGGATAATGGGAAATTTGCCGTTAGGCCACCTGCTTTGAGTTTGGCGCTGCAGTCAGGGACGGACTGGCTCCCCTCTAACCTGCTCCTTTGTATCACAGAGCTGGCTGAGCCTGTGTTCATGGTCCCTCCCCCCTACACCAACTCGTGTGATAGTCGATAGAATCAGTGTTCCGCCTATCACACGAGCAGATTGTAGGGGGCGGGACCGTGTTACATCGCCGCCGCCAAACACAGACCCAGCCAGCTCTGTGATATACAGGGGGAGGAGATGTCTGCCCGTACAGCCCGCTCTATACCTGGATAGGAGGATCGGCGGGGGGGCGCATATAGAGGAAATTAGCTTTCTACATTCCTCCATGCAGCCGCTGAATGTTTGCAGGAGAGGGAGGAGGAGAATGAAGCATTCAGCGGCTGCATGGAGGAATATAGAAAGCTCAATTCCTCTATATGCGACTGCTTCTCTTCCTATCCAACTTCTTTTGCTGGCCCCTCCCAGTTCTTGTGCTCCCTGGCTCCCCCACCTCACTCTACAGCCCCCCCCAGTTCTCTCAACCCCTGTTCTTTCTGCCCCACCCCCTGCTCTCCAGCTCTCCCCATCCTTCTCCAGCCACCATCCCAGTGCTCTCCACTCCGCCCCCCGCAGTGCTCTCCAGCTCTCCCCATCACTCTCCAGCCCCCACCTCTGTGCTCTCCACTCCCCCCAGTGCTCTCCGCCCCCCCACAGTGCTCTCCAGCCCCCCATGCTCCCCACCCCTGTTCTTTCTGGCCCCCAGGTGCTCTCAAGCACCCATCACTCTCCAGCCCCCCCAGTGCTCTCCGCCCCTTTGTGCTCTCCACCCCTGTTCTTTTTGGCTCCCCCTCCAGTACTCTCCGCTCCCAACCCCAGTGCTCTCCAGCCCCCTATGCTCTCCACCCCTGTTCTTTATGCCCCCCCCCAGTGCTCTCAAGCTCCCCCTAGTACTCTTTGCCCCCCACACTCTTAGCTCCCTCAGTGCTCTCTACCCCCCCCCCAGTGCTCTCAGCCTCTCGCGCTCTCCACCCCTGTTCTTTTTGGCTCTCCCCCAGTGCTCTCAACATTCCCCCCAGCGCTCTTCGCTCCCCCCCTTTGTGATTTCCATTTCCCCCTGCTCTTTACCCCCACCCATGTGCTCTCTAACCCCGCCAGTGCTCTTTGCTCCCTCTTCTCTCCAGCTCCCACCCAGTGCTCTCCACTTCCCCAGGACCAGAGGACAGGCTGACTGGGGCCAGAGAATGAGGATGACTGAAGGTGCAGGTGGCCAGGGACCACTCCATCTCACAGCAAACACATCCTCTGGAAGGAGCACTGTCCCCATCCAAAACGAGAAAAGACCCTGCCTGCTGCTGGTTATCATGGATATCCTGCTGTCATGGAAGGTACCAAGCATCAACAACCCACCTTCTAACAGACAGGGACTGCAGACTGGGACATGGGGCACAGGAGGGGCTGCAATGATGGGCACAGTGAGGCTGCATTTGTGGGCACAGTGAGGCTGCATTCATGGGCACAGTAAAGCTGCATTTGATGGACGCAGTGATGCTGCATTTATGGGCACAGTGATGCTGCATTGATGGGCACAGTTAGGCTGTTATGGTGGGCACAGTGAGGCTGCAATGGTGGGCACAGTGGGGCTGCATTCATAGGCGCAGTAAAGCTGCATTTGATGTGCAGTGAGGCTGCATTGATGGGAACAGCGAGGCTGCATTGATGGGCACAGTGAGGCTGCATTTTATTGGCACTGATGAGGCTGCATTTGATGGGCACTGATGAGGCTGCATTGAGCTCTTGTATCATGTCTGCAGTCTCTGAGGGAGTCTGGAGAGGAGACAAGAGTGGGAGCACCGCCGGGATCGGGGTCATGGGAGAAGACTATAGGCTAAAACCAGAGCCACCGAGCTGGAGCTGACTGACTGAGCCTTGCATGGTGCACCTGAGAGGGGGGTCACTGATGTAAGGGGGGAGTTAATACGATAATGTGAGGGGGCACTGATATAAAGGTTTTTCCCTTATATCAGTAACCCACCCCCCTTACCTTAGTTTATTCTTTCTGCGGTAGGTGGTCCCCCCACGTTCTGAGTTCCTGGGGTCTTCCTTGATGATTGACCACTTTTTACTGGAATTTGCTTTTATATACATATAAAGCCATATGTGATTTCATATCTGTCTTCTCTATATATAATACACTCTTCAAATGTGCTTTAAAATGCATGTTTTTCCCTTTCACAAACAAGAAAATAATGACGTTATGATGTTGGGCTGGTATAATAATGCTATGGGGCTGGTATGACATTTTTTTCCAGGGCTGGATTTTATTCCCAGTCCGGCCCTGGTTTTAGTAAATTTACGGTATTATTTTGGGAGAGCAAAACTTTACACTGATGTTTATGCTTTGTATTTGTTTAAATAATTAAATCAAATCTAGAATTTATTTTGTCTATATTGATCGCTTATGATGTTTATTGCAATGACTTAATTACATCCATATCAGGGTTTATCGTCTGTAAAAAAAATGATGTACCGTATTTATCAGGGTATTGCGCGCTCCGGCGTATAGTGCGCACCCCCTAAAGTGGACCCGCATTCCTGTAAAAAAAACATTTTAGTACTTAGGCCTCGTACACACGACCGAACATGTCCGCTGAAGCTGGTCCGTCGGACCAGTTTCCGCGGACATGTCCGACCGTGTGTAGGGCCGACCGGACAGTTTTCCGGCCTAGAGGACAGGTTTCCAGCGGACAAATGTTTCTTAGCATGCTAAGAAACATGTCCGCTGGAAGCCTGTCCGTCGGACATGTCTGATGGTCAGTACGACTCATCGGACATGTCCGCTGGCCTGAGAACCCGCGCATGGCGTCGAAGTGATTCGACGCATGCGTGGAAGCATTGAACTTCCGGGTTTGCGCACGTCGCCGCATCATCGTCGCCGCTACGTCACTGCGTCATCACCGCGTCGTCTGTCCGCGGGGAATTTGGTATGATGGTGTGTACAGCCATCAGACCAAAGGATCCCAGCGGATATGTCCGATGAAAACGGTCCACGTACCGTTTTCATCGGACATGTCCACTCGTCTGTACGAGGCCTTACAGTTTTGGTGTCTTGCGTGGCGTCCATCGGCGGCCTCGTCGGGTTCGGCGTCCGTCTGCGGCTTCGGTGGTGTCCTCCTCGTCGGGTCCGGCGTCCTTCTGCGGTGTCCTCCCCGCTCGATCCCCGCTTCCCGCGCTGAGTTTGAACCACTGCGCCGGCATATACCAAGCGCAGTACACTCGGGTATAGTCGGGCAGGCTCAGGTCCTCTCGCGGTCACGTCCTGTGCGTCCTGTACGTCCAGGATGTACAGGACGTACTGCGCTCGGTATATGCCGGCGCAGTGGTTCAAACTATGCGCGGGAAGCGGGTATCGGCGTATATCGCGCACCCACTATTTTGTCCTGATTTTCAGGGCAAAAAAGTGCGCGGTATACGCCGATAAATACGGTATATTACAAGGATGTCTAAAACAAAAGTTGCCCATTGCAGTGTAGAGATGAAGAAGAGGGGCCTCATAATACCTAATTAATGATGAAATTACTTTTTGATTACTGACTATGACCTAGATATAATTAACGTTTTATTGGAGCATTTTGATTACATAATTGTATGCGCTGACATTTTCTCCTGTATATTCCAGAAAATGTATATTTCATGAAGCATACAGAGTAATGAAGGTGGCACAGCAAGGTTAGACATGGAAAATAAGAGTTTTGGGCAAAAATGATTTGATTGTTATGTGGGTGAGGGTGTAGAGTGAATATATTGTGTACTTTACAGGGGAACTTCACTCTCTCAATCAACATTAACTGTTTTTTATGCTGTTAGAATTAGTAAATAGATAAAAAAAAGTACAGTGTCTTGAAAAAGTATTCATACCCCTTGAAATTTTCCACATTTTGTCATGTTACAACCAAAAACGTAAATGTATCTTATTGGGATTTTATGTGATAGACCAACACAAAGTGGCAAATAACTGTGAAGTGGAAATAAAATGATAAATGGTTTTCATATTATTTTTTTACAAATAAATATCTGAAAGGTGTGGCGTGCTTTTTTATTCAGCCTCCTTTAGGCTGGGTTCACACTATTGCGAATTGGATGCGGCTTCTCCACATCCAATTCGCAATAGGAGGAGATTTTTACTGACTCATTATGGAATTTGCACAGTGGCCCGGTGCGTCAAATTTTAGCCTGAATTTTGGGCTAAATTCGGATCTGAAATGATAAACGGGGACGTACCGGACACCTGATCTGAGTCGCATGCGGTGATAGTGTGAACCCAGCTTTACTCTGATCCCCTTAACTAAAGTCTATCTAGTGAAACCAATTGCCTTTGGAAGTCACCTAATTAGTAAATAGAGTCCAACTGTGTGTAATGTAATCTTAGTATAAATATAGCTGTTCTGTGAAGCCCTTAGAGGTTTGTTAGGGAACCTTAATGAACAAACAGCATCATGAAGGCCAAGGAACACACCAGGCAGGTCAAGGATAAAGTTGTAGAGAAGTTTAAAGCAGGGTTAGGTTATAATTATCCCAAGCTTTGAACATCTCACTGAACACTGTTCAATCCATCATCCAAAAATGGAAAGAGTATGGCACAACTGCAAAACTACCAAGACATGGCCGTCCACCTAAACTGACAGGCTGGGTAAGGAGAGCATTAATCAGAAAAGCAGCCAAGAGGTCCATGATAACTCTGGAGAAGCTGCAGAGATCCACAGCTCAGGTGGGAGAATCTGTCCAAAGGTAAACTATTAGTTGTGCACTCCACAAATCTGCCCTCTATGGAAGAGAGGCGAGAAGAAAGGCATTGTTGAAAGAAAGCCATAAGAAGTCCCATTTGCAGTTTGCGAGAAGCCCTGTGGGGGACACAGCAAACGTAGAAGAGACCAAAATTTAACTTTTTGACCCAGAAACAAAATGCTATGTGTGGCGGAAAACTAACACTGCACATCAACCTCAACACACCATCCCCACCGTGAAACATGGTGGTGGCAGCATCATGTTGTGGGGATGCTTTCCTTTAGCAGGAACAGGGAAGCTGATCAGAGTGGATGGGAAGATAGATTGAGCCAAATACAGGGCAATCTTTGAAGAAAACATGTTATGCCGCGTACACACGATCATTTTTCAGCATGAAAACAAACCGTCGTTTTTCAGCATGTTGAAAAAACTATGTTTTTCTAACTTCATCATTAAAACGACGTTGCCCACACACCATCGTTTTTTAAAAATGCTCTAGCAAAGCGTGGTGACGTACAGCACTTACAACGGCACTATAAAGGGGCAGTTCCATTCGCCTTTGGGCTGCTTTAGCTGATTCCTTGTTAGTAAAAGACGATTCGCGCTTTTCTGTCTGTTACAGCGTGATGAATGTGCTTACTACATTATGAATGGTAGTTTTACCAGAACGAGCTCTCCCGTCTCATAACTTGCTTCTGACCATGCGCGGGTTATTTACATCGTTTTAGCCCACACACGATCATTTTTTACAACCCGAAAAACGACATCGTTTGAAACGACGTTAAAAAATGCAGCATGTTCGAAAAAAAAATTCTCGTTTTTCAGAACCTGAAAAACGATGTGCAGCCCACACACGATCATTTTAAATTACGTTTTTTTAAAACAACGTTTTTTTCATGCTGAATACTGATCGTGTGTGTACATCAGGCATTAAAGTCTGCAAAAGACTTGAGACTGGAGCAGAGGTTCCCCTTCCACCAGGACAACGACCCTAAACATACAGCCAGAGCTACAATGGAATGGTTTAGATCAAAGCATATTCATGTGTTAGAATGGCCCAGTCAAAGTCCAGACCTAAATCCAATTGAGAATCTTTGGCAAGACTTGAAAATTGCTGTTCACAGACGTTCTCCATCCAATATGACAGAGCTTGAGCTATTTTGCGAAGAATAATGGGCAAAAATGTCACTCTCTAGATGGGCAGAGCTGGTAGAGACATCCCCAAAAGGACTTGCAGCTGGTTCTACAAAGTTCTACAAAGTATTGACTCAGGGGGCTGAATACAAATGTACCCCCACACTATTCACATATTTATCAAGAATTTTGAAAACCATTTATCATTTTCCTTCCACTTCACATTAATGTGCCACTTTGTGTTGGTCTATTTTTTTTGGTTGTAGCCGGGAGGGAGGGATGCGGGGGCGGCAAACAAAGCTCACACTCCACCCCCCCCCTGGCAACGGCGGCAGCAATCAGACCACCCTATCCCCCGGTGGGTGGTACTGATGCGGTTGGATGGCGATGCAGAGCAGAGATATTGCTCTGATGACAGCGCCCATCTTCCCTTCCGGAGCTCCCCCTACAATTCTCTCCACCCCCTGTACCAGCCAATACGATTGCTTCCCCTCTCAGCCAATCTCGCTCTTCCTGCTTCCTGATTGGCTGGGAGGAGAAGCAGGAAGACAATAGCGAATATTGATTTGCTATTGTCACAAAACTGGGTGGGCTGTGGGGGCAGTGCTCTGTGCCCTGAGCCCACCCTTTTTTTTAAGCCAATTATCACATGCTACAAAAAAAAACATTGGAATTCATGCGTCTGGCACCCTTCATGCAGATTAGGGGCCGGGTGCATGGATTAGGGGGCCCCCCTGCGCTCTGTATGACTTTCAATATTTAAAATGATTTAAATAGCATTCTGGTTTGTGGTCTTCGGATAAAGTGTTGTTTTACTTTTAATGGGAGCTTATTTTGTTTTTACTTTGAATCCCAACCCTGGGTTATTTTTTCAACTTCATCTCTAATGCTGCAATACTCACCTTCAATCCAGAGCTGTCCAGCTCAGTACCTGTTCTCTGCCACAATATATCTTCTGGACTGAATGATTACTAGAGCACAGGACATCATGGCCCTGTGCCTTGAGGGGACGTTGCTGCAGTGCACTGTACTATCATTGTATTAAATGAGAAAATTAATGAAAAAAAAAAGAACGACAAACTGCTGGGGTAATTCTCAAAGAGGGGAGGGCGTCCTCTGGGGGAGGGGGAGCACATATGACTGCCCCCATACACATGTACAGCTAAAAATTATATATAGAACCGGCTTTTTAAAACAGTTATACGTTTAATTACTTAAAACTGATATCTTTCACATGTCTATAAAAAAAAAAAAAACATGTAAAGCATATAAATCAGAGAGATGTAGGAGTGTTTGAGGATGAGCAGTGGGAGGAGGTGCTCCAGGGGGTACAACTGTGTTCCTTAAAGAGCGGCGATGACGTCACTCCCGCGCTTGCGCGTGGGAGATTTAAATTCGGCAAGGTCCGGTGGCTGCCGGTCCTTTTGCCGTAGATCCCCCCTGCGCAGCGGCGCATTGCGAGGGGAATATCTCCTAAACCGTGCAGGTTTAGGAGATATTCTCCTTACCTACAGGTAAGCCTTGTTATAGGCTTACCTGTAGGTAAAAGTCAAAAAAGTGGGTTTACAACCACTTTAAACGTGGCCCAACGACTCTCACAACTCTACATTCTCCTTAGAGTACATTATACGCCCGTTAGGTTGTGCAAAATGGGGGTGAGACCAGATTCTTTTTTTTTTTTTTTTTTTTTTTTTAAAGTGTATTTTGTGCGTGTACTCGAGAGAGGAGCCGGACTGCAGGAGTTGGGAGTAGGCAGGCCTCCCCCAGAGGCAATCTGCCACCTTTCTCCATGCCCCGGGTGGCAATGGCGGGTGTGTGAGGGGGTCCTCCCACACAGCCCGCCCTACCTGCTCCGCTTTGAAGCCCAACGGGGCAGAGGGACTCCCTATAAGGGAGTGAGAGGATTAGCCCGCTCAACCAGCCCCATTAGTCCTTCGCCTCTCTTTTAGAGACCGCGTGGTCAATGTGAGTGTGTTAACCCAATTTAGAGTGCGTGTAAGTGTGGTGGTTTTTGTGGGAGGGGGGTGGGCGTACTAAGCACAGGCTTACCCTGCATAGCACACCCACCGGGAGCCGGGCTGAGACCACCAAACTCAATTCACATGAAGCCGAGACCGGGATCCGAACCTCTAGCTGCAGAGGTGAATGGCTTGTCAGCGCAGTGCCAATAGCGTTGAGCCACCACAGCTCCCGTGAGACCAGATTCTAATTGCTCCCGATGCGCAAGAGATCATGGGGACCTAATCCATCTGTTATGGAGGTGCCCCAAGTTACACCTATATTGGACAGGGGTTTTAGCCACAGTTAACACAGTGTTTCAGACTAACATACCTACGGACCAGAAACCATGCATATTGGGAATCTTGGATGACATCCCCATGGATGATAATTCCAAACAGGCCATAACCAGGGCCCTGTTTCAGGCCCGCAAGCCAATTCTGAGGCATTGGCAGGCTACTGAGCCACCGACGATGAGGGAATGGATTACCCAAATGGGTGACACCATTCGCTTGGAAAAAATTATATATCAGCATAGGGGTCGGCTGGGGAAGTTCAACAGACTGTGGGCACCTTGGCTGGATGCCCCCGGACTGTCCCCGGTTGATCTGGTGATGGATCGACTGTTAAGGTAGAGGGTGGGTGGGCAATGTGAGCAGTGGGTGTGCGGAGGAGGTGACCCTCTTGTGGTGTACGTGACTTATTGTGGGGCGGGCTTATGCAATGAATATCCCCAGTGACAGTGAGACCTGTCTTTTTGTTTTCTATGTGGTGATAGGTGCTAGCAATGCCGTTACCGTATCCCTCTTGCAATGCTGATTGCGTTGACTGCCTGAATGTCTGACCTGTATAGGAGCTGTGAAACTTTTTCCCCTTTTTTATTTTTCCTGTGATATCAGTTATTTCCTTTTTTCTTTTTCCTTTTTCTTTTTTTTCTTTTTTTTACTTTGTTTCTCCTCAATAAGTTTCCCTGAGTTGAGGAAGGAAGGGAGAAAAGAATTGGTTGTGATATGTACAGCACTAGGTATGACAATGTCAATAATCTTGTTTGGATACAGCATACCTTGGCCCAGATTCCGGTACATTTGCGCTCTATTTGCGGAGGCGCAGGGCAACGATTTTGCCCTGCGCCCCCGCAAATATTTTGCGCTGCCCTTGATTCACGGAGCAGTAGCTCCGTAAATTGCGAGGGCGCGCCGGCAAAATTGCCCGGTGTAAGCGCGCGCAATGTAAATGATCCCGCCGGGGGCGGGAATCATTTAAATTAGGCGCGCTCCAGTGCCGAGCGTAGAGCGCATGCTCCGTCGGGAAACTTTCCCGACGTGCATTGCGGCAAATGACGTCACAAGGACGTCATTTGCTTCAAAGTGAACGTGAATGGCGTCCAGCGCCATTCACAAATCACTTACAAAAACTACGTAGAATTTACATTTCGCGACGCGGGAACGACGGGTATCCTTAGCATTGGCTGCGCCTGCTATTAGCAGGAGCAGCCTTATGCTAAGCACGCCATACGGAAACAACGTAACTTGCGTACGCAGGGCCCGCGCAACAATTGTGAATCGGTGTTAGTATGCAATTTGCATACTATACGCTGATCACAATGGGAGCGCCCCCTAGCGGTCAACGCAAGAATGCAGCCTAAAATCAGCGTGGCATAAGAGCCTTATGCCACGCAGATCTTAGGCTGCAGTCGGCGTTACGATGTTCCTGAATCAGGAGCATTCGTAACGCCGGAGCAAGTAAGCAATTGCGCTGCGTAACCTATGGTTACACAGGCGCAATTGCTTCTTGAATCTGGGCCCTTGTTTAGTAACCTTTTGTGCGAGAAAAGAAATGTGTTAGGATACAGTCTGTATCCCGTATTTTTTATGCTGCACAATGTAATGTGTATGTTTGTAATCTCGTATGGTTCTTTTTTCTCAATAAATACCTTTTCTGATAAAAAATAAATAAAAGAATATAAATCTTTTTTACAGGAAATCTGTTGATATGTATAACTTCAACCCTTTGTTAAAGTAAACAAGTGTAATTTTATTGCCTTAAAAAGGCACTGAAATGTTACCATTTTAGTTTTATCTTAAAAGGGATTTAAATGGTTAAAAAGAATAACTGGCCCCCATCCAAGTGGAAATAGAGAGCTGCAATGGTAAGAATCAGCTGCAGTACCACCTACTGGTGAGTCTGAGATTACAGCCTAGTCCTTCAGTTACGCTGACATCCTATCAGTGGAACCAAATCATAAGTGCAATCTGTCCAAAAGTAAACTTAGAGGGTAAAGCTGGCTACACATACTGATTTCCTTTAGATTCACCTTCAACTATGTAGTGCAGGGGCGTGCCTGATTGCATACAATTTAAACGCTTGAACTCATATTATGTTGTTATGGTAAATCTAAAGGAAAATTGTATAATGTATAGCCAGCTTAATTGCCCCATTTAAAAAAAAAAGATGACTTAAATGGCATTTTACTACTTGGAGGCATCTAAATCAATTCCTCTTCTTTTTCTCTGGAAAATCCTTTACCCTTTTGAAAATCAAAGCCCTCAGATTCCTCCTGTATTGAATTGTATTGTAACTGTACTGTTTGCCCTCATGTTGTAAAGCGCTGCGCAAACTGTTGGCGCTATATAAATCCAGTATAATAATAATAATCAAGAAAGACATGAGGAAGAGCCTGTGTAGTAACTCATGGCAATGATATTTTGGTTTATTTTTGTCACCTCCCTAGAAAGCGGTAGTAAACTGCACCAATTTTTTTTTTGAACCCTACAATATAAAGGCATAATGTGCTAATCTGTATCGCATACTAGCTCATTATGAAATACTTACCTTAAAAAGAAGCCTTCCAACGTCGTTCTATCACTGCTGACAGGCGCTTCCATCTTCACCCGATCTTCCTTCCGGGTTCACATCCTCCGGCCATCTGATTGGCAGCGCCGCGATGATTTCACTCCCATACGTGCGCGTGGGAGTCACAGACCGCGGCACGGAGCTCTGAAGGGACGACGCGCGTATATTGTCCCTTCAGAGCGCATGTGCCGGTAGCTTCATCGGCTGCATGTAGTGTGAATATCTCCTAAACGGTCCTTATTATTGGCTTACCTGTAGGTACAACTAGGGGTGCGCGCTCGCGACCCACGGCTGGGCTCCTAAAGGGAACATATATATACGTCCATGTGCCCAGCCGTGCCATTCTGCCGATGTATATCGTCGTGCGGCGCTCCTTAAGTGGTTAAACAAAGGGTTTACTTCCACTTTAATGACCACATCAAGTAGAAGAATTAGGAGACAAAATTAATGCTCATCTACATCTGTTACTAGTATGGTTTCATTTAAAGTTTTATTCAAGTTCATACATGCTTAACCGCTTCAGCCCCAGAAGGCTTACCACCCTACGTTACTTTAACTGACAATTGCACTCTGTACTCAAATAGAGCTTTCTTTTGGTGGTATTTGATTACCTCTGCAGTTTTTATTTTTTGCCCTATAAACATAAGAGGCCTCGTACACACGATAGGTTAAACAGAGGACAACGGTTAAACAGAGGACACCGGTCTGATAGACTGTTTTCATCGGTCAAAACCGATCGTGTGTGTGTTTTTTTTTTACCAAAAATAGGTAGAAGAATACGTATCGGCCTAAACTGCGGAATTTTTTTTTTATAGATTTTTGGGGGATATTTATTATAGCAAAAAGTAAAAAATATTGAATTTTTTTCAAAATTGTCGCTCTATTTTTGTTTATAGCGCAAAAAATAAAAACCGCAGAGGTGATCAGATACCACCAAAAGAAAGCTCTGTTTGTGGGAAAAAAAGGGCGCCAATTTTGTTTGGGAGCCAAGTCGCACGACCGCGCAATTGTCAGTTAAAGCGACGCAGTGCCGAATCGCAAAAACTGGCCAGGTCCTTTAGCTGCCTAAAGGTCCGGGTCTTAAGTGGTTAAATGACTAATATACAATATTTTATATTTTTAGCAATTTTATTTTTTCATTGCTGACCCTAAACAAAAAGATATGTCCAAACACAAAAAACTCCAGTATGTACAAAACCAAAATAAAAATTCCCTTTAAAAGGAGAGTCTTACCTTGCTTAGTTTACATTGTGTACATTGTGTTGATGCAATCTTTATGGGAAATAGTTAAAACAGAGAAAAAGGGAAATTGTGTTCTGGCTCATAAAACTCATTTTATAAATTATGTTAGCAATATTTATATGGTGGCCATAATGACCAGGCTAAGCATTTTCTTTACCTTCTAGGACATTTGCAGGATGGGGCTGAGATTGAAGGCCCCTTGACCCACCCCGCACTAAGGAAAGGGAGCCTTGACTGCTGGATGCTTGGCAACCAAGCGGGGCGTCAACCTAATGATGGAGTCGGAGTGTCTCTGTTGGGATTGGCTGCAATGGCACGAGGTGACGGGTGGAACCTGAACTCTAGAAAAAGCTATGCAGAGGCACGTCCCACTACTCCCAGAGAATTTGACGTCAAAAGAGTTGCCCACCCACCGTTGTGTGGTTCGTCACAGCTTCCTTGGCAGTTTTACTTTGCCAGCAATTGGTATTACTTTATGGGCTAAGCACTCAAGTTGAATTACGGGGTCAGTTTAATACCTGTCTCACACTGATGGTGGAGACAGGCCTCTTAGACTAGACGGTTTGTTTATAGATGCGCACGGTATGTTGTTATACCGATATGTTGAATAAAGCTGTGGCCTTGCCCTACCTCCAACTTAAAATGGTCTATGTGTATTTGGGGGGGGGGCAAGGTTTGTTATGGTATAAATCAGGGGCCCGCTTGTGTGTTTTATCCGGCCCGCAGTGTAAACAAAGCCGCCCATGCTGCCACACCGTTTTTTTTTTCTAACAAGAGAAGCCGCACCGTTTTTTTACATTGGCTGCTGCCTGGGACTGCCGAGGCGCGGCACCTTCCCTCTTCCCGCCCGCTGTTTGAAGTTACGAAGGATCGTTAATTCAAACAGCGGGCGGGAAGAGGGGAGGTGCTGCGCCTGTGACGTCACTCGTGGAAGGATCGTAACTTCAAACAGCGGGCGGGAAGAGGGGAGGTGCCGCTCCTCGAAAACAGGAGCTGCAGAAGAGCTGAAGTCGGCTAGTACGGAGGTCAGAGGCTGATCATGTTATTGTGTTGCACAACGCTGATAAGCACACTACAGGGGAGATTACTACATTGCTGTGCTGATGGGGATACCTCTGATGGGGACACTGCTGATGGGGACACCTCTGATGGGGACACCACTAATAGGGACACGGGTGTCCCTATCAGCGGTGTCCCAATCATGGTGTCCCCATCAGCGGTGTCCCCATCAATGATGGGGACACTGCTGATGCGGATGCTGTTGATGGGAACATCGCTGATGGGGACACTGCTGATGGGGACACCGCTGATGGGAACATGGGGTCACTGCTGATGGGGACACCACTGATGGGGACACTGCTGATGGGGACACCACTGATGGGGACATGGGGTCACTGCTGATGGGGACACCGCTGATGGGGACACCGGTGTCCCCATCAGCATTGTCTCCATCATTGGTGTCCCCATCATTGGTGTCACCATCATTGGTGTCCCCATCAGCGGTGTCCCCATCTGGGGACACCGCTGATGGGGACGCCGCTGATGGGGACACGGGGTCACCACTGATAGAGACACCGGCAGTGTCCCCATCAGCAGTGTCCCCATCAGCGGTGTCCTCATCAGCGTTAATGGGGACACTGCTGATGGGGGAATCGGTGTCCCCATCAGCGTTGTCCCCATCAGCGGAGTCCCCATCATTGGTGTGCCCATCAGCGGTGTCCCCATCAGCAATGATGGGGACGCTGCTGATGGGGACACTGCTGATGGGGACATGGGGTCACTGCTGATGGGGACACCGCTGATGGGGACACCGCTGATATTTTATACATAACTGTTTGTTTTTTTTGGCCCCCGAAAACTTGTAAAATCTACAATGTGGCCCTCGTGTTGAAAAGTTTGGAGACCCGTGGTTTAAATAAATGGAAGTTAAGATAACATCTCTACATTGTGCATATTACTAGACATTGATGGCATACTGACACTGTTAGAGCTGTTTGGTGGTTCAAAAGCATTCTGAGCTTTTGAAAATCTTGGTGACACTGGCTGCAGGAGCTTCTTTTCTTCATGAAGATCCGGGTACTGCTGGCCACAAGAGCCTCATTTAAGTTCCAAGTCTCAAATTCACAAAAAGGTTAATCAGTAATAAAAAAGAAATGATACTCTTCCCTCTTTTTCTTATTTGGTAGGTAAAATCATATCATCAACGGGCTTATAGCAGGCTTCATGCAAACATGATGTGGAGGCAGAAGCATTTCCAGCATGTGTGGCCTACAGCGTCGATTGGCTTTTTAAGTATGCTCATGACATGGGGACCCATCTGGGAAAACAAAGTAAATTAATAGGCCTGCAAAATTAAAGGCTTCCTGACACTGCAGGGAAAATTAATTTTAATGCAACGTGTCACTTTGTGAGAATGTAAACAGGCACCAAAGAAGCAAGTCAAACACAGTTGCTTTCAGCGAAAACTGGATTGCTCTTCAGTTGCTTTTATTTGCATTCACATTGATTATATGGATGTAGCACCCTCTACCATAGGTAGGTGCTAGAGGGTGCTACAGGTATAGGGGCAGATCCTCAAAGAAATTACGCCGGCGTATCTGTTGATACGCCGCGTAATTTCAAATTTTGCGCGTCGTATCTTTGTTTTGGTATCCACCAAACAAGATACGACGGCATCTGTGTTAGATCCGACATGCGTACGCCTTAGTACGCCGTCGGATCTAAGATGCAATTTTCCGGCGGCCGCTTGGTGGCATTCACGTCGTAATCCGCGGAGAGTATGCAAATTAGCTATTTCCGACGATCCACGAACGTACGAGCGGCCGTCGCATTCTTTTACGTCGTTTCCGTTCAGCTTTTTCCGGCGTATAGTTAAAGCTGCTATCTGGTGGCATACTCAATGTTAAGTATGGCCGTCGTTCCCGCGTATAATTTTGAAAACTTTTCTTCGTTTGCGTAAGTCGTCCGTGAATGGGGCTGGACGCCATTTGCGTTCACGCCGAAAACAATGACGTCCTTGCGACGTCATTTGGAGCAATGCGCCCTGGGAGTTTTGACGGACGGGGTATGCGCAGTTCGTTTCGGCGCGGGGACGCGATTCATTTACTGCCCCCTACTCGCCGCATTTCAATTCCGCGCCCTTACGCGGCGAGAGATACACTACGCCGCCGTAACTTACAGCGCAAATTCTTTCTGGATTCAAACCAAAGCCAGGTAAGTTACGGTGGCGTAGCGAATCTCAGATACGCTGCGCCGGTGCAGATCTTTGTGAATCTGCCCCATAGTGTTTGTAGGTTCTGTCAGTGCAGGTAAATTTAAGCAGGGCTAAATTTAGTCCAGACTATGGGCCAGATCCAGAAAGAAATACATTGACTGAATGAAAAACTTATATAGCGCGGCACATGCAAACTAAATCGCCTCTGAGCGCTTGCTGTTCCTGTCTCCTTTGATATCAAATATAGTTGTGATCTCTTTACCAAGCTTGTTACATAATTGTGTATATAATATAATCTCCTCCTCCTCCTATGCAAGGATAATCTCTGCCAAAGTTCTTTTTTTTACAATACGCCGCCGTACCTTACCTGGAGCATTTTCAAATCTTCAGCGAGTTCACGCCGTAAGTTACGGCGGCGTAGTGTATTTCTGGCGGTGTATTTCAAATTGGGCTGGTTGGGGGCGGGTTTCATTTAAATGAATCGCGTCCCCGCGCCGAATGAAATGCGCATGCGTCGTTCCTAAATTTCCCGCTGTGCATTGCGCTAAATGACGTCGCAACGACGTAATTTTTTTAACTTAGACGTGAGTTACGTCCATCCCTATTCACAGACGACTTGCGCAAAAAAAAAAATTAAAATTTCGATGCGGGAACGACGGCCATACTTAACATGGCAATTCTATCTATACGCCGCAAAATACCAGCTTTAACTATACCAGCTTTAAATCGCTAATTTGCATACCCGACACGGAAAACGCCACCCAGCGGACGCCGAAGTATTGCATCTTAGATCTGAAGGCGTACGAAGACGTACACCTGTCGGATCTAACCCAGAAGCCGTCGTATCTTGTTTTGAGGATTCAAAACAACGATACGACGTGGGAAATTTGAAAGTACGCCGGCTTATCAGTAGATACGCCGGCGTACTTCGTCTGTGGATCTGACCCTATCTGTCTTGCATGCCTTCAGCTCGCTGATTACGGGCATGTTGTGACGGACAGTTTTATTTGAATTGTTTTTAAAATGATCTTTGTCTCATTATTGATATTATTTTTCTATTATATATATGCCTTGTAATAAATGTATACTTTTTAATGATTTTTTTTTGCTTTATATTTGTTGCCTTAAAAATCCCACTCTTATTGAGGTTTTTTCAGTTTAGAATTTGTTTTTTATTATTATTTTAGGTAAGTGGTGAATGGGAACAAATAACAAGCAAGTAGAGAAGTTTTCTCAAATTGACTTTAAAAGTAGAAATACACTTTGTGCCCAGGTTCACACTGGGTACGATTTCCTTCGATTTGAGATGCGATTTCACATCTGAAATCGCATCTCAAATCGGCGGCATTTGCCGCCAATTTTCGGCAATGACACTGTCCTAATCGGTGCGACGCCGCATCTGCGGCGCTGCACCGATTTCAAAAAGTAGTTCCTGTACTACTTTTTGCGATTTCGGGCCGCGATTTACATAGACATCTGTGCAGAAACCTGCACAGATGTCTCTTAAATCGCGGCCGAAATCGGGACTGCCGGCGGGAGTGAAATCGTGCGAGTTCAGCTGAACTTGCACGGGTTCACTCCTGCAGCCCAGTGTGAACCAGGGCTAAGTCATAGCCTACACAGGACCGGGCTATGAAATCTCTCCAGGTGGCAGCCAGTAGTGTTTGATGACTGGCCCAGCGCTGTCACACAGAGTGAGTTACATGTTCCTCCATATGCTGAAGTAACTGCCATTTTTATCACTTCCAGCAGCTGAACAGTTTGGCTAGGGAGAAAAGGAAAGGTAGGTATATCCTGCTGGGAATGGGGGGTTTAAGCAAACCTGTTGCATTGCTTTTCATGGATTTGCTTTAAGACCAGCCATTGGAAGCCTAGGAGGCCCAGTCAATCTGACGGTTCCTTGCCACTGTTTTCGATTTTGCCTTTTAGATCTTGGACAAGGACAACCGACAACCCAGTGCCGTTCTTATTCTGCTACAGATCTTGCACTAAATAAGCATGCCAAGTAAGCAATCCCCAAAAAAGAATTGCAGGGCAAGATGAACAGAGCAGGTCTGAGAGAAGGACACATTCACAGTGATTTACAGTTTGTCAGGTTTATATCAGACGGCAGAGGAACTGTAGAAGTTGCCAACAGCCAGTCCTGAATTATAAGCAGTGCAAGGCTTAAATATGTGCCAGGGGATGAATATTTTACAGCGAGAGAAGACTGTGCTCAGCAAGGCTTGAGAGAAAATACACCTGAGATGTTCACCGAAAATGTTTTACTTAATGCACAAGGAACTTTCAAGCTTAGATTTACTGAATAGTTAGTGAAGAGAAGGTTGGAGAGGACTTACACTGTAAAATAAATAGGCAAGCAAACAATAAAATTTACGTAAAAAATATTGACTAAATTTAAACATGATGTAACAAAATTAGATTTAAATTAAATTGAAATTAACGGAATGAAAGTGACTAAATGTAACAATGATTCAAGGAAATGTAATGATGATCATGTATCCTCTAATCACAGTTACATTTTAACAAAATCATTATTATTTTTTTGTTAATAGAGTGCTGAGGGATTAAAACACCTGTCAGGTTTTTATTGCTGTCTGTGCCCACTGTAGGGAGATTCACCCTCTCTATTTGTATTGCTTACCCCTATCGTGGCAAGTGAAAGGAAATCCCAAGTTTTGGGTTGTCCCCAGAACAATAATAGAGGGGAAATCTTCCAATGGCGCCACTAGTTCCTTCACTCACTTCGTGTTTTGGCTTTGGGACAGAAATAAAGGGAAATCCCCCTAATGGGACATAGAGATGAAAAACGTTCAAAAAACCCTTCCTTACACTATCCAAAAAAAAAAAAATGGTTTGCCTTTAAGACTGGTTCACATTGGTGCGACATGTGCTCCCTCTTTGAGAGCACATGTCACATCACAAGTCACATCCCATTAAGTGCAATGGAACCGTTGTAATAGGAATGACTAGAGTCGCTCCCACTTCCTGCAATACTTTTGGCCCGGCTTCGGCATGACTTGCATTGACTTCTGTTACAGAAGTTGTATGCAAGTCGTTCTGAAGTCGCACTGGGATGTCGGCTTCAAATTTGCGTGAAAGTGTGAAATGGGCCTATGTTCGACTTTAACTTTCAGAAAAGTGATTCAATGCACTAGTACCATTGGGGTTGTGTCCACTTTTGTATTGCACCAATATTTGTTCAATAAAAGTGGTAAATGAAGTGTTCCATGACATGATGCTAATACTAATACGTGATGAAATCCTTGAGTTGACCTTTTTACTTTAATGTGAATGGAGCCTAATCTGATTTACAGGAGAAACCAAAATCTAAAAATAATACCCTTGCTTAGTTTAACCACATCAAAAAGCTGCTGCACCAAACAAATCCTGAATAACGGACCAAAATTATAAAATGTACAAAAAAGGTGCGCATGCCCCTTTAAATGCTAAATTTATACATATTAATCTCTGAAAACAGATATACTTGTGCAGGATAAACAAAAATCAATAATCAACTCTAAGGCCCCGTACACACGACCGAGTTTCTTGGCAGAATTCAGCCAGAAACTCGATCGGAGCTATATTCTGCCGAGAAACCCGGCCGTGTGTACACTTTCGGCCGAGGAAACCGACGAGGATCTCGTCGGGCCAAATAGAGAACATGTTCTCTATTTCCTCATTAGTCAACGGGGAAACTTGGCTCGCCGAGATCCTCGGCGGCTTCACAAGGAACTCGACGAGCAAAACGATGTGTTTTGCCCGTCGAGTTTCTCGGACGTGTGTACGGGGCCTTACACACTGAGCCACCCGCCCGTAAACTGCAGTGACCACTCGCAAATCGAACCACCCGTGGAGCCGCCAGCACGCGGAGCCGCCCGCTCTCGCCTGCCCATGGAGATGCCCGCTAACGCCCACCCATGGACCCACTCGCGGAGATGCCCGCTCTCGGCGCTGCCCCTGCACCCACTGCTGCCCGAGGCCTGGCCTTGATGGCCTTGTCTGGAATCCGACCCTGGGCACAGTGCCTCCCCCTCAGTGCAGGTGCAGTGTGGGGGATTCTGATATTGGAATGCATTAGTGTCTCACTGACACTTTCCTGAGCTTCTCTGCTGATGGGGGGAGTCGAGTGGCGGCAAAAGAGGCTTTGTGTGCCGCTGGCGGCACCAGTGCTGGGGATTGCCTACCCCTGCTCTACATAGTGGCAATGTGCATAATATGTATTTTAGCATGTGTTACCACAACACACAGGTGTGAATAGGCCCTAAAGGATTTTCTTTACTGCTTACAGTAACAGTTTCCAATTAGTTTGCAGTCTGAAATTAGACATCAATGCCATCATAGCAGATCTCATGTCTACGTAAAATGACGCATACTCCTGATCTGATGTGTACATTTTTAATAGGGTGCTTCTGATTCAACCTATTCCCATTTTTCTCTGGTCAGCTAATAAAAACAAAACATTTGATTGTGTCAAATTGATTTGGTATGCTGTTTTGTGATGGGAACTCTTCACTGGTTTCTATGGAAACAGCAAATAAGCGCCAAACCGCTTCAAAACTGCATGTTGACTTTCAAAGAAAAAAAAATTCTCTTATTAAAGATAAATACTCTGATGGTGCGGTTGTGATATTGTGCATTTTTTTCATTTGTGTTTAACATCCAATATGTGAAGACAAATATGCAACAGCAATGCTTTAGTGAAGGAAGGAATATTGTAACATTAATGTAGAGTCTTGTGCTATAATTGGAAGGAGCTTGGTAGGCAGGACCTGTATTCTCTGTGTCCCCGGCAGATGAATGATTGAGAGGGCTCAGGATCTGATAAGGGTATGTGCTGTCTTATTAGTTATCACGTGCAATAATAAGACAGGGGGGGGGGGGGGTTCTTTTAAAAAAAAAAAAATAAGACAAGGGAGAGATGCTTTTAAATTGAAGATAGCAAGAGTAGATAAGGTATAAACATGATATTCAAAATCAAAATTAGAACCGTGCGTTGCTTCTATATTATATCCCAAATGTAAACTCAATATGTGATAATTTCATATATTGTATATACAAATAATCATACATAAAACGTATATAAAGTGCTGGTGCAAAATCGCAAACAAGTTGTTCACTAGTGCAGATAAAGTGCAAGTGATGATGAGCCCTTGATATGAAATATCCTCCAATTCTCAACAAATACATTCTATTTATTCCATAGGTGCAGATAAAGAGCAAGTGCTGATTACTTCTTTAGAAGTTGTTCACGGTACTGTGCTCCCCGCCTTCACACTAGACATGTGCATTTGTTTTCGTCTGAATGCATTTTCGTCCGAATTTCAGGTATTTTCGTTATCGTTTTAACAAACGATAACGAAAGCACAGAAAACGAAGATCCGACATAAAAAAAATGCTTTATTTTCGTTTTCGTTGCGGTCGAATGTGCCTAACCTTAACTTTATTAGTCCAATATTATTCTACATAAAGAGAAAAGATTCGAAATAGAGAGAAAAGATTCGACATTATAGAGACATGAAGAAGAGTCGACATAGAGAGAAAAGATTCGACATAGAGAGAAAAGATTTGACATAGAGAGAAAAGATTCGACATAGAGAGAAAAGATTCGACATAGAGAGACATGAAGATTCGACATAAAGAGACATGAAGATTCGACATAGAGAGACATGAAGAGTCGAAAATGTATTTATTAATTTATTTTTTAAAGATTCTGTCGAATCTTCTTCTTTTTTTTTTTTTTCTTAGAACATTCGACAGACACCATGGGCCTGATTCCCAAAAAAGCTGCCTAACTTAACTTTCAGCAGTTAAGTTACACTGACTTAAAATCTCTACCTAAGTGCCTGATCCACAAAGCACTTACCTAGAAATTTCAGGCCGTGTAACTTAAGTGCCGCCGTCGCAAGGCGGTCCTCCTCTCCGGGGGGCGTTTAAAATTTAAATGAGGCGCGCTCCCGCGCCGGCCGTACTGCGCATGCGTGTGACGTAATTTTCCCGACGTGCAGCGCGCGAACGTAATTGACGCCGGGCGGCTTTGTGGATTGCGACGGGACACTAAAGTTGCGACGGGTGAAAAAAAATATACGCGCCGGGAAAACAAATAATTATAAAAAAAAATGACAGCGTCGCTCAGCATGCATTCCTGAGAGGGAGAACTCCATGCCAATTTTCAAAGAAAAAACCGGCATGGGTCCCCCCCCCCAGGAGCATACCAGGCCCTTAGGTCTGGTATGGGTTGTAAGGAGACCCCCCCCACGCCGAAAATTCGACGTAGGGGGTCCCCCTACAATCCATACCAGACCCGTATCCAAAGCACGCTACCCGGCCGGTCAGGAAGGGAGTGGGGACGAGCGAGCGCCCCCCCTCCTGAGCCGTGCCAGGCCGCATGCCCTCAACATGGGGGGGTTGGGTGCTCTGGGGCAGGGGGGCGCACTGCGGGCCCCCCCACCCCAGAGCACCCTGTCCCCATGTTGATGAGGACAGGACCTCTTCCCGACAACCCTTGCCGTTGGTTGTCGGGGTCTGCGGGCGGGGGCTTATCGGAATCTGGGAGTCCCCTCAAAAAAGGGGGCCCCCGGATACCGGCCCCCCACCCTAAGTGAATGGATATGGGGTACATCGTACCCCTACCCATTCACCTGGAGGCAAAAAGTAAAAGTTATTAAACACACAACACAAGGGTTTTTAAAATAATTTATTATTCTGCTCCGGAGGCCCCTCCTGTCTTCTTTATTAGCTCTATTACCAGGGGGGGCTTCTTCTTCCACTCTCCGGGGGTCTTCTTCCACTCTCCGGGGGTCTTCTTCCACTCTCCGGGGGGGGGTTTCTTCTTCCGCTCTCCGGGGGGGGGCTTCTCCGCTCTCCGGGGGTCTTCTTCTCTCTTCGCCGCTCTCCGCTGTTGACTCGGCGAACCCCGGTTCTTCTCCAGCTGTCCGGTGCCTTCTTCTTCAGCGCTGGCTGCCTGCTATCTTTGTGTGTTAGCTCAATTACTAACAGGCAGCCGGCGCGGTCTTCTGTGACGTCAGGTTCTTCTTCTCCCCTCTTCCGATGTTGACTCGTCGCCTCTTGTCGCTGCAATGATGGAAGCGCGCCTTGCATCCCATTTATATAGGCATCACCGTCCCATTATGCTCCGGTAGGTACCCACGTGGTGGGTGCACGTGGGTAGGCACCCACCACGTGGGTACCTGCCGGAGCATGATGGGACGGTGATGCCTATATAAATGGGATGCAAGGCGCACTTCCATCATTGCAGCGACAAGAGGCGACGAGTCAACATCGGAAGAGGGGAGAAGAAGAACCATGACGTCACAGAAGACCGCGCCGGCTGCCTGTTAGTAATTGAGCTAACACACAAAGATAGCAGGCAGCCAGCGCTGAAGAAGAAGGCACCGGACAGCTGGAGAAGAACCGGGGTTCGCCGAGTCAACAGCGGAGAGCGGCGAAGAGAGAAGAAGACCCCCGGAGAGCGGAGAAGCCCCCCCCCGGAGAGCGGAAGAAGAAACCCCCCCGGAGAGTGGAAGAAGACCCCCGGAGAGTGGAAGAAGACCCCCGGAGAGTGGAAGAAGAAGCCCCCCCTGGTAATAGAGCTAATAAAGAAGACAGGGGGGCCTCCGGAGCAGAATAATAAATTATTTTAAAAACCCTTGTGTTGTGTGTTTAATAACTTTTACTTTTTGCCTCCAGGTGAATGGGTAGGGGTACGATGTACCCCATATCCATTCACTTAGGGTGGGGGGCCGGTATCTGGGGGCCCCCTTATTTGAGGGGACTCCCAGATTCCGATAAGCCCCCGCCCGCAGACCCCGACAACCAACGGCAAGGGTTGTCGGGAAGAGGTCCTGTCCTCATCAACATGGGGACAGGGTGCTCTGGGGTGGGGGGGCCTGCAGTGCGCCCCCCTGCCCCAGAGCACCCAACCCCCCCATGTTGAGGGCATGCGGCCTGGCACGGCTCAGGAGGGGGGGGGCGCTCGCTCGTCCCCACTCCCATTCCTGACCGGCCGGGTAGCGTGCTTTGGATACGGGTCTGGTATGGATTGTAGGGGGACCCCCTACGTCGAATTTTTGGCGTGGGGGGGGGTCTCCTTACAACCCATACCAGACCTAAGGGCCTGGTATGCTCCTGGGGGGGGAACCCATGCCGGTTTTGAATTTAAAAATTGCCGTGGAGTTCTCCCTCGGGAATGTATACCAAATGCCGTCGCTTGAATGGGCCTTTACAAGGTGTGACTAACTTTCCACATTGTAAAACCAGCCCTAGTTTTGCGCAGGCAAAATCGGAACTTACGCAGAAATCACAGTGCTGGAAAGCGTTGTGGATCTGCTTAAGTCCTCATTTGCATACTCAAAGCTGCATTTCCATGAGAAATGCCCCCAGCGGCGGATGCGGTACTGCATCCTAAGATCTGACCGTGTAAGTGTCTTACACATGTCAGATTTTCTGCCTAACTTTGGAAAAAGCCTTTTGAGGATCGTTTCCAAAGTTAGGCACAGACTGAACAGCAGTTAAGTCTGCGTATCTCTTTTGGGAATCAGGCCCCATAAGCCTTGACAGATTGGACCTTAATTTGGATTTTCGGACGAATGCATTTTTTTAACGAAAAACAAAATAAATAAAAACGAATTTCGGGAGTAACTAAATAAATGTATTTTTCGGACAAAAACGAAATTACGAAACAAAATATTTTAGTGTGCACATGTCTACTTCACACCCCACTCCCCACTCCCAAGTAGTAAAGGTGGAATAAACATGTAGATAGAGTATCACAAGAGGGTTTAGAAAGATATGGACTCCTCACTCCGATTACCAGGTCCTCAGCTGTACAATTAGTTCATCACATAGGATGTAATGCAAAGAGAGAAGTCTATAGCATAATTCCGTAAAAATGTATTTAAAAAATAAACGCAATTACACTTACAAAGGGATAAAAGATTCACGCATTTGACACTGTTCAGAGCACCGCCGCGGTGTGCGTTCCAATTACCAGAACAGTGACATAATTTCCGTAATTCTGGTGCTCCAACCAGTATCAAATGCTTGAATATTTTATACTTTTGTAAGTGTAATTGCTTTCATTTTTTTAATACATTTTTATGGAATTAAGCTTAAAGCTATCTCTTTGTATTACATCCTATGTGATGAACTAATTGTACTGCTGATGACCTGGTAATCAGAGGAGTGAGGAGTCATACCTTTCCAAACCCTCTTAAGATATCTACATCAACTTTTTTCAACCAGAGTGCCCAGGTACCCTGGGGTGCCTTGAGGTTTCTTCAGGGTTGTCTTGGCAAAGTGCCTAAAAACTGCCCCAAAATTGTAAATAAGCCGGTAGGTGGACGAAATCTGCCTCTTTGTTACACAAAGCCACAGGTTTTCATTGTACACCATTACAACCTTCTAGCTACCTCTAATGTTGGGTGTCCTACGTGTATTGATGTTGCTGCATTATATAAAACGATTAGAATAGTTTTGGAGGGTGCCTTGAGATTGTCCATAACTTTAAAGGGTGCCTTGACTGAAAAAAGGTTGAGAAACACTGATCTACATGTTTATCTGACCTTTACTGTTGGGGTGTGAAGGCGGGAAACACAAAACCATGGACAAACTTCTAAAGGATTTATCAGCACTTGTACTTTATCTGCACCTATGGAATATATGGATTGTATTAATTGAAATTTGGAGGATATTTCATATCAAGGGCTCATTATCATTTGTACTTTATCTGCACTAGTGAACAACGTGATTGCGTTTTTGCACCAGCAAGTAAATATATACGTTTTATGTATGATTATTTTTAAATACAGTAATACCTCGGATTGCGAGTAACGCTGTTTACTAGCGTTTTGCAATATGAGCTTTTTTTTTTTTAAATCCTGACTTGGTTTGCGAGCGTTGTCTCGCAAAACGAGCAGGATTCAAGCCTCTGGGGTGTGCAGTACTGCATTTGGCCAGAGGTGCGGGGGCGCCAGTGACACTTGGAGCCGTTTGGAGCCATTCCCGAGTTTCTTTGAGCCTCTTTGAGTGCATCCAAGTGGCTCCAAGTGCTCTCTGAGTGTTTCTGAATGTCTCCGGTGCCCCCCGACCTCTGGTTACATGTGGTACTGCATACACTAGCAGAGCCACTGGAACGGATTATCTTAGTTTCCATTATTCCCTATGGGGAAACTTGTTTTGATATATGAGTGCTTTGGATTACAAGCATTCTTCTGGAACGAATTATGCTCGTAATCCAAGGTACCACTGTATATGATGCGCTGCAATGTGAAAAAGTCAATATAGCGCGGTACGATTCGTGGTGACGTCAGCACGCCGCTCCTCCCTACGCCGTTTCGTCACAACAATTACTTCTTCCAGGGGCACAAAGTCATTGTTGTGACGAAACGGCGTAGGGAGGAGCGGCGTGCTGACGTCACCACGAATCGTACCGCGCTGTCTACCCGGAAGGACGAGCGGACAGTTAAGCCGGCCGGCTATTACTATACACACACTTTTTTAACTGCATAACTGTAAGTTCATTACTTTTACTATTAAACACATTTTATTATGGTATCACGCTATGTCAGCCTTTTCTCTTTTGGGTCACACTATGGAGAATGAATAGTCTGATATGTGAAACTGAGATAAGGTGAAAATATATCCTGGAATCCTGGATCTGGCAGTTACGGTTACACGCTTGATTAACTTATCATTTTGGTAAGCAGTTAGGATTTAACGGTGGAGGATACTTTCATCTGCTATACAGATTCACTGGATACTATTTGGATACCTTTCACACACTCGGAGAACTTTCTGTCATCTTGATTTTCCCTGAGATACATCCATTCATATGGACTTTGCACCTTCACTTGTTTACTTTAGATTTCACTAGTGATTTGTGTGCATCACACACAATATAATTTGACTGTTATATTGACTTTTTCACATTGCAGCGCAGCTTCTACCATTATTATTTGCATTATATGTTTATCTGACATTTTGAGCTGCAGCAGCCTTTTGTTTTATTATTTTTTTTATTTTATTTTATTTTCCATTTTGTATTTTTTATTTTTTCACTGTTTTTTCATCCAATGTAAGTGGTTTCACACTATTTATGATTGTTTAGACCTGCGCAGTATTTATTTATTTTCATTTACCACTGTATATGAAATTAATATTATTATACAGGATTTATATAGCGCCAACAGTTTGAGCAGCGCTTTACAACATGAGGGCAGACAGTACATTTACAACACAATTTAATACAGGAGGAATCAGAGGGCCCTGCTCATTAGATCTTACAATCTAGAAGGGAGGGTCAAGTGGAACAAAGTGTAATAGCTGTGGGGGATGATCAGATAGACAAAATGAAAATACAGTTGTTGGATGTGGGTAGGATAGGCTTCTCTGAAGAGGAGGGTTTTCAGGGATCCTCTAAAAGCTAATAGAGAAGGAGACATGGCGGACAGATTGGGGAAAGGAGTTCCATAGGCTTGGAGAGGCTCTGGAAAAGTCCTGGAGTTGAGCATGGGAAATTGTCACATATTGAGTTTACATTTGGGATATGATATAGGAGCAGTGCATGGTTCTAATTTTGATATTGCACAAATGGTTTACATACCTATTTCCATAACAGCAGCTTCACATCTATATTTATTTTGCGGCAGTCAGTAAAAGTTGTTTTCTATGTCCATAGTGTGGATATATATAGTTAACTATGAGATTCAAATTGTCAATTTGAGAAGTTAGATTTACGGCGTTACTATTATTTTCAGTATGCAATTTGCAGTTATTCATTTCAGTAAAAGGTTTCCATTTCCTCATGTTTTCTCTCAATAATATTGAGTAATAATCTGAAAATGGCCTGTAGTCCAGATGGGCTGCCCCTTCAATTTGGCCACCGAGCAACTAGATCTCCTTCCAATTTGGCGACACACATGACTAGCCAAACTAGACAGACTGGCATCTCTCTGATCGGGCCAAATGGGGGAATGATAGTATGGTCGGCAGATGACAGATGTTTTTTGGGCATGCCAGGAAACTATTCAGTCAAATCTGAATGTGATATTTAAACAGTTAAGAGCGGTGCATAAGCTTTCTGTAGATTTTGCTGAAAATAAAATGGCAGTTAAACAAGTTAATGACTTGGTGATTAGTTGGCAAGTGAAAAAAAAAAAGCTGAGCACTTTTTACAAGTGATAACAAAGCCTAAATGTTCTCTATAATACTTATGTGTTTATTTCTAAAGATATAATGTAACATATTATTGACTTTATACAAAATGATATAAAGCAGTTTTGCGGGAATCTATGGCATGCAAATAATCTTTGTTCTAGACTCATCTAGAGAACGGGTGATATCCTAGCAACAGCCAATGGTTAAGCCAATGAATTGAACCTCTGGAGCCCAATGATTATTCAGCTCATGGAGCAGCAGGAGAAAAAGAAGCAAGTACTAGGCAATCAAGTTCATTTCATACATTACTAAGAGCAGATTCACATTGGAAGTTAATTAAAAGGCTTTCCTCTTTCAAAGCCTACTAAGTCTAAATATTCCTTAACCCAAAGCTAAACTTCATAGGTATGCACAGCCTATTGCATTAGGGTGTGCACCCCAAAATCTATTAAAACATAGATGGTGTTAGTAGGGCAGTGGACAGTGTCAGTAGTTTTTTATTTTTATTTCAATATTTTTTTACAATATTTTTTAGGAGCCCCCTTGGGAGGCTTTGGTGAAATATCACCAGGGGGAATCTGCACCGCACGGGGTGATTAGGGTGTGCCCAGGCACATCTGGCACACCCCCTGCGCACGCCTATGCTATCCATACATGAATCAAGTTTTGTACGATCCCTGCTGACTTTCAAGCTCTGAGTTGCCCTGTTGACTCGATAAACTTTAACCACTTGCTTACTGGGCACATATACCCCCCTCCTGCCCAGGAGAAATTTCAGCTTCCGACACTGCGTCGCTTTAACCGACAATTGCGCGGTCGTGCGACGTGGCTTCCAAACAAAATTGACGTCCTTTTTTCCCCACAAATAGAGCTTTCTTTTGGTGGTACTTGATCACCTCTGCGTTTTTTATTTTTTGTGCTATAAACAAAAAAAGAGCAAAAATTTTGAAAAAAAAAACGCATGTGGCGCTCCCATTGTTTTTCTATTCAAATATGCAAATGAGGGAGATACGGCGATTCACGAACGTACATGCGCCCAACGCTGGCTGGGTGTAGGTTACCTTCACGCCGTAGGCAGTGATTCGACGTATCTAAGGCAGTTGTTCCGACGTGATTCTGAGCATGCGCACGGGGATGCGTCCACGGGACGGCGCATGCTCCGTTCGTTATAAGTATCTGTCTGACACTCAGCCCATCATTTGCATGGGGTCACGCCTCATTTGCATGGCTCACGCCCACTTCCACCTACGCCGGCTTACGCCTGAGAAACCCAGCGCAGTTTTGAGCACTGGCTTTGTGAATTTAGTGCTTGCCTCTCTGCACTGCGTCGGCATAGCGTATATTATTAGCGCTACGGCGGCGTAATGTGCGCACGCTCTCGGTGAATCCGGGCCAATATTTTTTACTTTTTGCAATAATAAATATCCCAATTTTTTTTAAATAAACAATGTTTTTCCTCAGTTTAGGCCGATACGTATTCTTCTCCATATTTTTGGTAAAAAAAAAAAAAAATCGCAAAAAGCGACTGGTTTGCGCAAAAGTTATAGCGCCTACAAAATAGGGGACAGAATTATGATTTTTTTAAAAAATATATTTTTTCTACTAGTAATGGCGGCGATCTGCGATTTTATTGGGACTGCGACATTATGGCGGACACATCGAACACCTTTGGCACATTTTTGGGACCATTCACATTTATACAGCGATCAGTGCTATAAATATGCACTAATTACTGTATAAATGTGACTGGCAGGGAAGGGGTTAACACTAGGAGGCGAGGAAGGGGTTAAATGTGTACCCTGCATAGTGTTTGTAACTGTGGGGGGGAGGGGACTGACTTGGGGAGGTGACCGATCTGTGTCCCTATGTACAAGGGACACAGCATCGGTCTCCTCTCCCTGACAGGACGTGGATCTCTGTGTTTACACACAGAAATCAACGTTCTTGTCTGTGTAATGGCCGATCGCAGGTGCCCGGCGGACATCGTGGCCGCCAGGCACGCGCATTAATATGTATTAAAATGAAGCGTGACCCCATGTAAATGAAGGGCCGAATGAACGGTGCATATACTCCCTAAGATACGACGGCTCAATGCCTACGACATGAACGTAACCTACGCCCAGCCCCATTTACGTACGACTTACATAAACGACGTAACCTACGACGGCTGTTCCGACGTCCATACCTTTGCATGGGATGCGCCTCCTATATGGTGGAATAACTTTACGCCGGAAAGTACGCCTTACATAAACGGCGTAGATTACTGCGACGGGCGTAAGTACGTTCGTGAATCGGCGTATCTTGCTCATTTACATATTCGACGCGTAAATCAATGGAAGCGCCCCTTGCGGCCAGCGTAAATATGCGCCCAAGATACGATTTTACATCGAAAAAATTCAAAACATGTTCTATTTTTTTACACCGATGGAAAAAAGACAGATGGGGGCCCACACACGATTGTTTTTTCCGATGAAAAAAGTCCATCTGACTTTCTTCTTTAGAAAAAACGATCGTGTGTACACAGCATTAGAGGCGCCTCTCTTCTCTTTTATACTCTGGAGCTCCTGCTGGATTTTGCTTCCAATCCCCTTGCGGAGGCTTCCATTTGCGGATGGACATTTTATAGTTACACAACTTATCACATTGCTATAATCTTTTTATATGGACTATAAACTGAAGGACTTATGTATAAACTGGTTGTTTCCATTATTTCTTATGGGGAAATTTGCTTTGATATATGAGTGTTTCGGATTACAAGCATGTTTCCGGAAGGAATTATGTTTGCAATCCAAGGTTTTACTGTATATAATTTTTATATTAGATTTTTTTGCTACACTTTGATGTAAAAGAGATCAGATTAGCAGACCCTACAACTACAATGGAATGGGATGGTATATGTTCCTCTCATATGGTTTCACCAGAACTTAGTAATAGAGAGTAATAATTTAATTGTATATTACAGGGAGTTACTAGCCAGGCCTTAGGGGTTACACGCCACCAGTTGCCCCACCCAATCCCTACCCTGCCCCGCCCCTAAACTCTCTCTCCTAAATTATCTCATGAAATTACACTTAAATGTTTTATGCAGAATTAAGTTACAAAAATAAATATGAACAACAACTTTATCTGTGCCTATCAGTGCAGCCTCACGAGTGCCCATCAATGCAGCCTCACCTGTACCAATCAATACAGCCTCAACTGTGCCCATCAATACAGCCTCACCTGTGCCCATCAATGCAGCCTCATTGGTGCCCACCAATGCAGCCTGACCTGTGCAAATCTATGCAGCCTGACCTGTGCCAATCTATGCTGCCTGACCTGTGCCAATCTATGCAGCCTGACCTGTGCCAATCTATGCAGCCTGACCTGGGCAGCCTAACTTGTGCCCATCTATCCAGCGTGACCAGTGCCCATCAATGCAGCCTGACCTGTGCCTATGAATGTAGCCTGACCTGTGCTCATCAATGCAGCCTGACCTGTGCCCATCAATGCAGCATGAGCTGTGCCCATTCATGCAGCATGACCAGTGGCCATCTATGCAGCTTCATCTGTGCCAATCATTGCAGCGTGACCTCTGACCATCATTACAGCGTGACCAGTGCCCACCAATGTAGCATGACCTGTGCCCATCATTGCAGCATGACCAGTGTCTACCAATTCAGCCTCACCTGTGCCCATCATTGCAGCATGACCTGTGCCCATCATTGCAGTGTGACCAGTGCCCATCAATGCAACGTGACCAGTGCCCATCAATGCAGCGTGACCAGTGCCCACCAATGCAGCTTCACCTGTGCCCATCATTGCAGCGTGACCTGTGCAGAGGAAGAGAGAGGGTGGCCGGATCATCGCAGAGCGGGGATTGCCGTAACAGCTTTCATTTGAATTTCTGTCTGCTCGCGGTCACACACAGCCACCCTTCCTGACACAGGCGCCTGTGACAGACAGAACGCCGGTCCAAAGCTGGGATGTGTTCTGTCTGTCACAGGCGCCAGGTTAGGAGGCCGACCAGTGTGTGACCGAGAGCAGACGGCAATTCAAATGTAAGCTGTAACAACAGGCAATCCCCGCTGTGTGATCCGGCCAGCTCGCCTCTTCCTCCAGTCTCTCTTCCCCCAGGGTGATCGCTGGGAAAACAGCTCCCATTTAACCACCACCAACCGGCGTTGCTTGTCCCCCCCCCCCCCCCCGCTCAGAGGCAGCCCACGGTTGCCAGAAATAATTTGGAAAATTTGAGGGCTAGTATATTACACACCAAACATACCTATATCATTTGCTAATAACTAATAACTAAATGGAACATATGGCCACCCCCCCAACTGTATGCAATGTAATGAAGCCCGGAAAGAATTCACGCACCTCCTTTTAGATTGCTAAATGATATCAGACTTCTGGCAGCAAGTGGTTATTGTTCTCACTCCATTAAAGTTTTTTTCATGTGGGTAATAAAAACGAGCGGCTGAGCCAAGGATTTGCTGCCCACCTGAACTGTCACTATGCAGCCGGATAGGGCTGTACACATGCTGCAACCCTGGCATTTTTAACTCAATGTTATGTGCATTACTGTGTGTTGCAATATTGCCACCTCTAGAGGGCGCCTCCTAAGACAAGATTTTTACATGAGGGTCATATAACCATAATGAGCTATTTTAATTCCATTCATTATTTTTAGGGTTACACTGATGCTGATACAGAGTATTTTCACGACTACGTGTTCTCTTATTCTCTGATACCCGAAATAACTGCCTTTGTGATTTGAGCCCATACACAATTAATAGAGCTTCAAAGAATTGCATGTGATTTGAACAGGCGTTCGGTGCAATTTCTGTCCATATCGCATGCTGTTTCCCGCACCGCTCTTGTGTGAACCCAGGCTTGTGATTTCAGCCTGAGTCCACACAGGAGCGGTGCGGGAAAACACATGTGATTCAGACAGAAATTGCACGGAAACGCTTGTTAAAATCACATGCAATTCTTTGCAGAGCGATTTGAGCCCATTCATTTTGTATGAGGTCAAATTGCACCGCAAAGGTATCAGTACTTGGTATGGACGAGTGCTTGACCGAAAATATCGATACTCGTACTCGCCAGTAAAGAAACGGTATTGGTGCAATCCTAATTTATTTTATTTCAGGTAGTTTTTTTTCCTCTAATATGTTCAATTCCTAAATAGAAACTTACTGTAGCTTGAATCATTATTTATAAATGGATGTTTAACTCCTGAAAGCCTTTTTGTTAATCTAACAAAATTTTATTTCATTACCCCTCAAAATGGCAAATTTTTCTGCTTTCCTCAAAAGCCGAAAGCTAGAAATGTCAGGCCTCGTACACACGACCGTTTTCCTCGATAGAATCCATCAAGAAACTTGGTGGGAGAGCTTTTTTGCCGAGGAAAACGGTCGTGTGTATGTTTTCATCGAGGAAACTGTCGAGGAACTCGACGAGGAAAAAAGAAAGCAAGTTCTCTTTTTCCTCGACTGGAGTCTCAATTTCCTCGTCGTGTTCCTCGTCGGCCTGGTTTTCGGCGAGAAACTTGAGCGTGTGTATGCTAAGAAACCCGCGCATGCTCAGAATAAAGTATGAGACGGGAGTAAAAGTAGCATTTGTAATGGAGATAACACATTTGTCACCCTGTAACAGACTGAAAAGTGCAAATCGTCTCTTACCAAACTTTTACTTAACACGCAGTAACATGAGATTAGCAAAAGCAGCCCCAAGGGTTGTGCCAGTGGAATCGAACTTTCCACTGTGTTGTACGTCACCGCGTTTGAGAGCGAGGAGATTTTGTCTTGACAGTGTGTACGCAAAGGAAGCTTGTCGAGTTCCTCGACAAGTCTAACAAGGAACTCGTGGAGGAAAACGATGTGTCTTTTCCGACGAGTTCCTCGGTCGTGTGTACGAGGCCTTATAAGTAGTGTTAGCCCATGTAATCATTTTTAGTTGCATAGACTTTTGAAAATGATAAATCTATAAAAGTATGTGTGCATAGTAAATTCAGCTGACCCTTTAGATACCTTTAGTGATGCCTTTGGAGAATCAAAAAATCATTTACCATTGTAAAAAAAAAAAAAAAAAAGATAATAATAATGAAAGTAGTTAGTGAAGGGAGCCTTCTGTGTTCGGTTAGGAATGATACGTACATCTTGATATATCTTGATAGCTACAGTATATCTCATTATCACACATTAACCAGTGTCTGTAATAAAACTGCAATTAATACATACCAATTAACATCATTTTACATAATACAAGGTTTTAATAATAGAAGAAAACTTGAATAATTTTATTTTCTTATTTTATTTAGATAATGACTTGCAAGGCACATTGGCTGAGAGCAGTAAGGAGAGATCATTGAGAATAAAAGACCCATCTTATAGTGATACTAAACACACACTGTTTAACCGCTTACAGACTGGAAGATTTGGCTGCTTAATGACCAGGCCATTTTTTGCGATACGGCACTGCGTTGCTTTGACTGACAATTGCGCAGTCGTGCGACATGGTACACAAACAACATTGATGTCCTGTTTTTCCCACAAATAGAGCTTTCTTTTGAGGGCATTTGATCACTTCTGCGGTTTTTATTTTTTGCGTTATAAAAAAAAATAAAAAATCATAAATAAAGTGTAAAATACAAAGTTCAAATAATTTCCAAAGTTCAATAAATGCAATCACCACAAGGTGCAAATGTGCACAAAAATCAAAAAATAACAATAAATTCCTTTTCTCACCTCCCAAAAAACTGATATTGTAAAGTGACTTAATACCTTGAGGCGATTCAGTTTGCATTTGTAGCGCTATAGAAGTTATTCACTCACTCAGGCCTCGTACACAAGACCGAGTTTCTCGGCAAAAACCAGCAAGAAACTTGCTGGGATTTTTTTTTGCCGAGGAAACCGGTCGTGTGAGCATGTCTTCTTTTTCCTCGACGGGAATGGAAAAACTTGCCTTGTCAAGTTCCTCGACAGCCTAACAAGGAACTCGACGAGGAAAACTATGTGTTTCGCCCATCGAGTTCCTCGGTCGTGTGTACGAGGCTTCACATGTGCAGATAAAGATTGCTGGGATCTCCTCTCCCTGGAATCTTTTAGCTGAAAAGTGCACACCTCCTTTCTCCAATTAGCATTGATAGAAATGTACCATAGTCTTCTCCATTTAGATGATTCAGATGTCCATATAGGGAACACAAGCAGAGTGCAACATAGTGTAAAACCAAACTTCAAATGTTTATTAAAACAATTTGGATACACTTACATTGTTGTGTGTCAGGCCCGACACAAGGGGGAAAGTACAACCAGCACTGCCGGTGATCTGCCAATATGGTTCCTCCTAGCGGTATGGTTTCCCCCTTGACTGCGCATGCGCAATCCGAGCCAACGGAAATCACCGAACCTGATCAGCTGTAGCAACAGGTCCAGGGCGACGTGGAATTCGCCGTCTTTTTTTAAAATCCTCCAAGTCCACGAGGATGTTAAGGAATGAGCCTGGATGCCGCGCATGCGCTGTGTACAGCTGATCAGGTTCGGAGATTTCCATGGGATTCGTTTGTCAAGCAGGGAACCATATCGATAGGGGAACTAGCTCGACAAGACACCGGCTCCAGCCGCATCCACTTGCTGATATGAGTTGACATCACTTCAGAAGATCTGCCTTACATGTTTCGACATAAAGCCATCATCAGAAGTCTATGTATGTCGAAACATGTAAGGCGGATCTTCTGAAGTGATGGATACCGCTTCTAAACTTTGTGTTTACAATCGTTTCCTCAAAGGAGCGATCTATAGAAGCATTGATCGCCTCAGCTCCTGGGTGCTGGATGATAGCTTTTAGGCCCCATTCACACCTCAGTGTTTTGTAGCTTGAAGCTCAAAGCTCCAAAACGCTGGAGGAGAAAAAAATATATATATTATTTTTTATTATTATTAATAATAACTTTTTTTGTTCGGGTTTGGGTGTTTATTATTATTTTATTATTATTATTATTATTAACAATAATAATAATAATAAAAATAATAATAAAACTTTATTTATTTTGTGTTAGGGTTTAGTTATTTATTATGGTATTATTATTTAATTTTTTAAGGGTTAGGGGTTAATTATTTATTATTACATAGTATTTATTTAGTGTTTATATATTATTATTTTTATTTATCTGTGTATTAATTTTAATTGTATTTATTTGTTTATTATTATTATTATTATTATTAGTAGTAGTAGTAGTATTAACACCCTAACCCTAACAAATAAATAAATAATAAATAATCCTAACCCTAACCTGACCTTAAAGGGGGTTATAAACCCTAAAACAAATTCACCTTAATGTATTCTATGCATTAAGGTGAAAAACCTTCTGCAGTGCAGCAGCCCCCCAGAGCCCCCTTAACACTTACCTGAACCCAATTTTTCCAGCAACGGGGACAAGCACAACAGCTCCAGCCGCTGTCTCGGGTCCTCATGGATGGATTGATAGCCATTGGCTCTGGCTGCTGTCAATCGAATCCAGTGACAGGGGAGATGGAGAGCAGGGCCGAATCCAGCTGTCTGTGTCAATGGACACAGCAGCAGGACTCGGGAGCGCAACCGCACGAGTGCCCCCATGGAAAGCGGCTCTCTGAAGAGGAGGAGCCAGGTGCTCCGCTGAGGGTCACCAGAAGAAGAGGATCAGGGCCACTCTGTGAAAAACCCTTGCACAGAGGAGGTAAGTATGACATTTTAGTTATTTAAAGAAAAATTACCTTTACAACACCTTTAACTCTAACAAAAAAAAATAAAAAAATCAGAATTAGAAAAAAAGAAATAAAAGCTTATGTAAAAGCTTAAAACCTGAAAAAAACACCAGAGCTCAAAAAGGCTGTAAAAAAAACGTGCAAATCGCATATGAAAACTTGCTGGGAAAATGCTCAAAGATGCTATGCTTGGGTGTGAATGCAGCCTTACTAACATTCGATGACATCAGCGCTTGTGTCAGGAAAGAGACCAACAGGAGACCCGGCTTCATTTTAAAAGGGCGCCGGGATGAGCGTGTGTTATGTGATTTACATGTGATAAAGAAACGTATCAGTTCTATAGTCACCTAAGTGTCATCCAAAGATTGCAAAAGCAACACAGGCCATTGAAATATTACACCTTTTAATAAATTTCTGTCCGCAGCTATAGATGAGCGAAACTGCACCTAGTGATGTGATTTCATACTTGTGCAACTAAACCATAAATCCGAAGAGATGACAGAGAAGCCACCGTAGTACTAAACTCTTTTATTGGACATTAATATTATCAGCCTGGATACATCCGGTGAAAACTGAAATGACGGTAAATTATGCTGTGACAATTACATAGGCTGGTAACAAACTAAACAGTTTTTTGTCTGATCTGATGAAGATTTTTTTAAGCTCGGTTTGTCTCGTGCACTAGGATGATTGCAAAATGATGAAACTGAAAAGTAACAAGAAAGCTGATATTTCCAAAAGGAAAATCATTTTTGTTGGACAACAGGTAATGCGATATGCTGTCAAATTTTAAGGCTATGTATATTTTTTGCAAGTGCACCTGTCAGAAATATTATGTCCTTGCAACTTCCTGAGGACTGAGCTTAAAGCGGAGGTCCACTCTAAAAAAAAAGGGACAAAACGGCTCCAAAAAATGTGGAAAAAAATAAATTATTTTATACTTGCCAGAAATGGCACTTCCTATTCCCCGGTGATCTTCTCTCTTCTCCTCCTCGCGTTGTCTTCTGGGATATTCAGGCGTGCTGTCTTCTAGGACCTGTGTGTGTCCCATGAGAACAGCCGCCCATTGACAAAGCGCCACAATTTTTTTATTTAATTTTTTTGCATAGAGTGGAGATGCATAAGAACACCTGGGTAAGTTGAAAAAGCTATATTTTTTAAGTGTAACTCCAGTCAAAAACAAATTTAGTTTTTTTTGGATAACATAGGGAAGGTTTATCACCCCTGTAACATTCGTTTTGTTGTCTATGTCCCTGTTCTGAAGATTTCACCTCACTTTCTGTCCCAATGACAATTGGATTTTGAAAATTTTGGGTTGTCGTGGAAACATAGATTGGTGATAAAGCTTCAGTGGAGAAACTTTTTCCACATAATAACTCTGAGGCCGCGTACACACGGTCGGTCCAAACCGATGAGAATGGAGGTTCAGTTTCATCGGTCCAAACCGACCGTGTGTACGACCCATCGGTCTGTTATCCTTCGGACCAAAATTTAAAAACTTGCTTTAAAATCGAACCGATGGACCGCTGACCGATCGGTCCAAACCGATGGTTAGTACACAAAAGCATTGGTTCTAAACCCGCGCATGCTCAGAATCAAGTCGACGCATGCTTGAAAGCATTGAACTTCATTTTTTTCAGCATGTCGTGTGTTTTACGTCACCGCGTTCTGACCCGATCGCATTTTGAACTGATGGTGTGTACACACATCAGACCATCAGGCCACTTCATCGGTGGACCGATGAAAACGGTCCGTCGGACCATTCTCGTCGGTTTGGAACGACCGTGTGTACGCGGCCTGACAGGAGTGAATTTCCCTTACTAAGGGTAGATTTCCTCTCACTTCCTGTTGTCCCCCTCCATTTGTAAGTAGGTGTCGTTTGTAAGTCAGATGTTTGTAACTCAGGGACTGCCTATAAAAAATATTTCAGTGACTAGAATAAATAAATATTCTAGCCAACAGAATGAGTTTATGCCCAAATGCTTTTAAACTAGGGTGACCAGACATCCCCGGTTTCCGGGGACAGTCCCCGGATTGAGGACACTGTCTTCGGACCCAAGTCTGTCCCCGGTTTTGTCCCCGGATTGGATTTGAACAGGGGCTGGGACAATTTCAAAGACAGTCCTTTCAAAAAATCTGAATTACACCCCCCTGCTGCTCCTACTAGCTTAGGGGGGTGTATTTTTATCCATTATCTGTGCCCCTTTCTGATAATTATGTGCTGGTCAGAGTGGAGGAACTATTTCTTCAGTTTCGGGCGCATTTCCGTTCAGCACCACTCGTATGTTCTTCTACCTTGGCTCAAGTCCCGGCCAGCCCCCTGCCTGCTTATCTCCTTGCCTTCCCTGGTGGAGTGATCTTCCTCCGCACCCCACCCAGTAGTAGCCGGGGCCCGGAGAGTGAGACTTGACAGGCTGTAAGGCGGGCGGCGACAGGCAGAGATTCGCTGATTGCCGCCATTACTATTAAAAAAAAAATATATGTCCCCGGATTTCATTTTAAAAATCTGGTCACCTTATTTTAAACGCCATATGCAGGTAAATACACATTCATAAACACGCATACTTATGTGACATTAGCAGCATTCTTTCTGCCAACTTCTGACAGCATATTTGAAGAGTAGATTTATACATCTGTGTGCATGTAGTCTAATGGCTCGTACACACGATCCAAAAATCATACGAAAAATACCGCTTACGAAGCGATCGTACAATAATCAGATTGTTAGTACACAGCTTTCGAGAGTCGATCATGACAGTTTATACGAAATTATCCAATCGGGCAAGCACGAAAATGTTTCTCCGTACAATTTTAGTTTATTCAGTACAGTTGTCATCCGAAAATACAATACAATATATTACTTCCAATTTTTTAATCTATCGTATGAGAATTTTCGTAACTTTAGTAAACTCTTCATGTTTGATATGCGACTAGCATGCAAAAAAAAACAAAAATGAACAATCTGTTGTCCAATTTTTGGATCGTGTGTACAGAGCTTAACCTGCCTAACGGTATTCCCGAGTGTGGCTCGGGGTGTGATTTCTGTGCTGCGATCGGTAACCCCGAGCCACACTCGGATTTGCCTCGCTGGATGCAGAAAGAGGTGACTTACCTTTTCCGTGCGATCCAGCGATGTATTTCCACAGTGCACGGCGGCCGGATGTTCCGCCCGATGCACTGTGTTCCTCTGATTCCCTTCCCTGCGAGCGTCGCGACGCAGGGGGGTGGAACGGGGGACGGCTCCAAATTCAAACAGTCAAAAGTAAAAACACACTGACACAATTGGATTACAATAAAAAATAATATACAGTGACTTTTGATTGCCCCCCAGTGCTTTCTCCAGTGCCCTTGTCTGCAGATTTACTGTACTTGTGTCTGTAAACTGCACAGCGACCATGGCATCAAAAAAGCACGCCTCTACCTCAAAATCGCTATGCGACCTGCTGGAAAACAGCGACAGTGATACGGAATCGCTTGCAGAGGAGTTGAGTGACAGCGACGCGTGGGAAAGTTCGTCATCAGACGCAGAAAGTGATTTGAGCGACGATCTTGCGACTATGCCCAGCGATGTGCAGACTTGGTGCGCAATTCATTGCAGTACGGAGCACGTAGCGCCCCCAAGATTTCCATTTACAGGAGCACCTGGGATCAAAGTGGAAGTTGAGGATGACAATCCCTTGGAATACCTACAACTTTTTTTGACGGGTGAAGTAATTGCCAAAATTGTTTTGGAGACGAATCGCTACCAGGAACAACAAGCTGCTACCCATCAGCGATTTTCAAGGTGCAGAAAATGGGAACCTGTAACCAGCGACGACATCTGGAAGTTTCTTGGCCTTATAATTTTACAGGGAGTGGTGGGGAAACCCCTGCAAAAATGGTATTGGACAACCAACAAATTATTGGCCACACCTTTTTTTGGAACCGTCATGTCGAAGTATAGATTTTCACCGATCATGAAGTATTTGCACTTTGCAAATAATGAGGACTTTGATGAGAGTTCTCATCCAGCTCCAACGCATGAATCTATGTTATGTGGTGCGAGAGTCAGAGGGGGCGGCGCTCCAGCGCCCTCTATAGATGAACGGCCACTGATGGGGACACTAGTTCTGGTGACAACCAGGGATTTCCCCAACTTTGGAGGGATTCCTGCTCACTTCCTGTCTGGCTATGAGAGATGAAGAGAATGGCAAACATTTTTTTACAGGTTAAAAACCTGCCCTATGCTGGCCATACACGGGTCGAATTTCTTTCTTTTGAAAATCTTATCAAAGAATTTTGTATTTCGCACCATTAGTGGGCTGTAGTAACAGCCGATTTTTGTGCGGCCATCGAATTTTATTAATCCAAAATGTTGGATATTTTTTGAAAAAACGAACAATTTTCTAATCAATGATGGGAGAATCGTGCGAGAAATTTTATGGAAAAAGAAATGCGCCTGTGCAAGAAAAGAAAATTCCTGTAAAGAAAAGAAGATTCCCGGAAAGAAAGAAGATTCCCAGACACAAAAGTTCTTTTCTCTAGGAACATGAGGTGAAATTGGAGGTTTGATCGGCCGAATTTCGAAATCAATGGTGGCACCATCGCATTACAAAACGCACACATTTTCTGATTTTCAAAAGGAAGTCCTTTCAGAATTCGACAACGTGTATAGCCAGCATTACTCTCTCTCGCTATATAATATATATATATATCTATATATATCCATATATATAGATATATATAGAGAGAGATATAGATATCTTTAGAAATAGAGATATCTATAGATATCTATATATATATATATATATATATATTATATAGCGAGAGAGAGAAAGGGAAGGTTATAATGCTGGCCAAACGCTATACGAAAAATCGGCCGAAATTAATTCGTTTTTCGAACAGTTAATGGGCACAAAATCGATAATCGTTGGGACGTTTTTGACCCGAAAAAAAATGAAGGACAAGTTTGTAAATTTTCTGCCGAACGATAAATCGGAAGGTTAATGTGTTTCCCGTCCGAACTTTCTGCACTAGGTATATGTAAAAAAAACTAACCAATTTTTTTTTTATTTATGTCAACTGAACGATTTATCGGTCATTACATGATGGCACTATCGTTTACGCTCACGGCCGAACGTTCGTTTTTCTTTCGTGGCCAGCATTAAGTAATAAAGAAAAAAAAAGCCATTTGTGTCACATTAAGGAGATTTATATAAATATATAATTTTTTTTTAATACTGACGATATATCATTTTGGTTTCCATACTTAATAATAATCATTTCCAGGAACATTGTAATGCCTAAACTGTGAAATATCCCACCTTGGAGGGTCACAGATCACCTCATAACCTACAAACACAGATATATGAATTGCTGTTACATTGCTCTGTAATTTTTTCTAACAATATAAATAATATGAAATAATAGTAAAGCCTAAAAAGTGTCATGTAAGAAGCTTTTTTGAGAGGAGTAATTTGTGCAGCTTTCAGATGACACCGCCATTTTCAGGGTCAGCACTGCTGCATTGCTCACAGGAGCTGTAGTGTAGAATCACAAGTCCCAGCATGCCGCCCTAGAACAGGACATGCCAGCACCGGTCCGGTTTCTCTGATCTGGAGAGGCACGAGCCTGCTCAGGTCCCTGAACGGGTTAATGATTAATAAACTAAAGGATGCCGTCTCCGTCCTCTACTAGAGACAAAGCGCGCCCTTCCCGCCAATCGTCCATTTTGTGGTTAAAGCTCTCCGCCGAATGTCTAAACGTATCGAAAATGGCTGCTGCTGCTCCCGCCCCGTCTGCTCCGTCTAACGTGAAACGTCTGCAGTCTCGGGTTCTGTTTCCCCCGGACTTAGGGGGGAGGAGAGACTGAGGCTGTGACTACACCTTTTATTATACGGCAGGGGGTGACAGAATACACCTGACGGGGGCGGCCATGTAGACACCAGACGGTGCTGCCACCGAGCAATAGCGCAGCCATTTTGTTTCGTTCCAGAATTAGCTAAAATATATCGCCGTGTCAGGTGTCTCACGGCCGTGTATGCCAGTCGTTCCTAAAATATGTATTTCCGATTCCGAACGTGATCTGTACACTAAACCGAGAATTTCTGTAAATACACGTCTTTATTGTACTCCTATATTGTATACACCGTATTTATTAAACGGAACACGGTACAGAAGAATTCCCCCCTCTTACGGCAACCGGCCACCTGAACAGACGTGAGCGGCACCTGTGAGCGACACAAAATGGCTGCGGTGCTGCTAAACCAAAACCAGAGCCACCCGTCCTCGCTCAGCCCTTCTCTCTAAACTACTGACAGGCGCCCGTTTTATCCTTATTTGTGGTTCCATTTTTCTATTGCACATAAATTCGACATTTCCAAAATAAAGAGTACACGGCGCTGACAACGCCCGAGGTGTGCAAAGTGACGAGAGGAGTGCTGAGGAGAAATACTCTGTCATGAAAGCCCCGTGTTATACCATGAGCCGTCCCTATTCTCCATGCACACGTTTATGTACTGAACCAGCTGAGGGGAGGTTAATCTAAAACTAGATGTACTTCGATAGAACACTAATAAAGATGAAAGGCTGGAGGCTAGCCTTGGCTTGTATACAGTGTTAGCTTTGGCAGTAAGAAGAAAAGTAGGCAATGGAGAAAAACTGACTTCAGTTCTGCAGAACATTCCTCTGAGGGCTGTGTGTGTGTGCAGACATTGAGTGTGTGTGTGTGTGTGCAGACATTGTGTGTGTGTGTGTGTGTGTGCAGACATTAAATGTGTGCAGAGATTGAGTGTGTGTGCAGACATTGTGTGTTCATCTGCAGCCAGACCTACATAAATATTCATTGTCAGAAATATATTTATACATGCAGTATATAGAAATGGTGAACCACATGTTGCTACTGGCTACAAGCAGACCCCAAACCACCACCAAACTATAATCCAAAGTAATAAATAAATAATGTGGCACTGGTTTCAATTGAACCTCTTTTGCTATCAATCTTGCAAAATCTCAAGTCATACATGAGGAACAAAAACAACTGGAAACCCTGAGTACTTCTTACAAATTATGCATGATTGGAAGTGAAAAAAAAAAATTGCATGGTCATACAATACATATATATACATATATATACATACATATATATACATATATATATACATATATATACATACATATATATACATACATATATATACATATATATACACACATATATATATATATATATATATATATATATATATATATATATATATATATAGATAGATAGATAGATAGATAGATAGATAGATAGATACATGGGTTATTCTCCAGTTGCATTGCCACATGACAACCACACATGGTGAGAGTATTGCTTCCTTCCTACCAACTGTATATATATTTATTTGAATGGTGAGCCTCATGTTACTACTGATTTCTTCCATGCAAGTGGACTCTAATCCATTGGCAAATTATAATCCCAAACATCAAGATGTGGCACCGATTGAATGTAATTGTTTTGCTTTTCAATCTTGGAGAAGCAAGTCATATACAGGAAAAAAATCTTTGTACTAAATTTGCAAGTATAATTATTATTTTTTTTGCATTCAACTGGTGGCAAATTTAGGTTACTTGTGTGTGTGTGTGTGTGTATATATATATATATATATATATATATATATATATACGCACACACACAAATATCTAGATTTGGAACTGGTCGAATGCAATTTTTTTTGTTCTATGTGCATAATCTTGAGATGTACACAAGGTCATCTTTCCAGATCTTTTCAATGGGTACGATTTGGGATTTTCCAAGATCGAATGTGAAATTAATTACATTCAAACTGGAATCACAAATTAAATATTTGGATTATAATTTGGTAATGGATTGGAGCACACAGGCACAGATGAAACCAGTAGCAATGTGCAGGTTCGCCAATAAAATAAATATAAATGCAGTTTGTAGGAAACACTCTCACCATTTGTGGTTGTCATATGACAACACAACTGGAGGATAATCCAATTTTTTTTCCTCCAAAATCCAGAGAGCCAAGGCAGATGGTTGCAGCACACAGTGTATTCTTTTTGCATTGTAAATAAGATACAAAATATCAGCTTTACAATGGAATAAAGAATAGACAGTGTGCTGCAACCATCTGTCTCAGGTATATATTTACACATGTATATATATATATATATATATATATATATATATATATATATATATATATATATATATATATATATATATATATATATATATATATATATATATATACTGTATATTTAAAAATAACAATTATCAATTCACTATAGAGTTTACACAAAGCTCATTCATATGTGTCATATGTGCACAAGGTTAGCACATACAGCTATCACTGAAATACACTTCTGTTATAAGATTTCAGAACTATCAGTACATAATAACAAAAAGAAGACTCTGAGGAAAGAAGTACATACACTAAATCAATTAACATTCTAAAAAAGTGAACAGAGCATTGTTGTTATGTAATTTTTTAACTTCTTTTACATAAGGCTTTTTGAAAGATGAATATTACGATCTGTATGTATATCTTTATGTGCAAATTTTATTTAACCCTTTTTTAGTGTAAAATTGCCTCTCTTTCTATTTGGCTCATGATGAAAGAATTAAAGATATTTTGTGCTCTGCTTTTATGTGTAATATTTAAAAAACTTTGTTACAAAATGTGCTACTATATTGCTCTCTGGCCTACTCCTGCTTTATTCATCTCTATTAAACAAATGTACCCCATTTAATGATCAGGATTGCATATGTTTTAGAATTAAATTGGAAATGTCATTCCCCCCTCACACACACACACATAATAAGCTATTTTTGTTTTGTTGGACCAGGGCCAATTTTATATTTGAACTTTTGTAAATATATATTTTTTTATATTATTTATATATTTTATCTTGATATTTATAGGTGAGTTGTCTGTCATATAGCCAAACATGAAGAACATAATGTAAAAAATATATTTGTATAATAATTATATTTTTTCTTTTTCAATGCTAAAGTAAAAAAATAAATAAAAACATGAGTGGAAACAATTTATAATTTATATTTTTGGAAAGTCTTTCAGAGAGAAAACAAAACACAAATAATTCAAATAAGAAAATGTAACAAAGACATAACAAAAAGAACATAAAGTAATTTCTTGAACAGAAAGATATCTTGTATGTCTTGTACAGATTAGCTGATAAATGTTGCGAAACATCTGCACAATATTAACTATGTACTAAAAAAACAACACAAGTTTCTTGTATGCTGATACTTTAATAGATATCAATTTATGAGGGTAATTGAAAAAAAAAATGTTAACACTAATTTGTTGCTGTTAATTGCTGGAGATTTGGGTCTGCAAACTGTACCAAATAAAGGTCATAAAAATAATATAACAAAATGTATTATATTTATGCTGCCTGGCTAAACCTTTACTTTTTTCTTACACATATGTAGAATTTCTCTTTAAGAAATCATTCCATCTTTAATAAAAAAAAAATTCATATGATAAAATAACCAAAAAGGTTATTATTTTACAAATTAAGGTACAATGGGGTGGATTTTCACACGGAAATACATCTTTATTTATTTTTATTGTAAATATTAGTGCATTTATTGTGCAAAAATCAACAATGTCATTATGCAAGTTCTATGATTACTTTGCCAGCAGTGTCAAATCATGTGTAAAGTGATATGTGATGGTCTCTATTATAGCCTGACTGTGTGCGCCAAAATAATCACGCAATTACTCCAATGTCGTAAATTTAAAATGTGTCTTAAATGTCCATGGCATAAATACTGTAGTGAGGAGGGGGGACAGTGAAGGAGGGAGTACAGAGTTGAATGTGTATAGACAGACAGCACAACATTATCATGCAACAAATAAACAAATGGTCATACAACACTTTTTTTTATTTTTTTGGCGCATAATAGGCTAAATAAGTGTGCATATAGTAACTGAAATAATATAGAATTTTTTCTCGGAGCACTAATCTTTCTTAATCCCCGATGGATGTCCTTTTCTATATGGAAATACACTGCATTATGCAGCTTTCAGATATGCTTTTATGTGTGTGCTACATCACTTTGTCACACATTTCAACACGTTAGGGGGGTTTTGTATTTTTTTTTGATTTTTTATTGCATAAATAAAATGTTTTTAATTAAAATTATTGATTATTATTGACTTAAAGAGGAATTCACCCCCACTTCAATTTATTTCTCAATACCCTATTACCTTTTATGGTGGTTCATGCTCTAGAAACATACTCGCCTGCCATTGGTGTGCGCAGCCTACTGAATTAGGGTGTGCACTCTAAATCTCAAACACGCGTGTTTGGGTAAGTCTATATATATATATATATATATATATATGACCCTGGCACATTGATCTCAATGCCAGTGGCGTGAAAGAGAAATGCATAAACACTTCTCTTATGGCAAAGCCAATAAAGCCTTGTACACACGACCCAGGAACTCGACGGGCGAAACACATCGTTTTCCTCATCGAGTTCCTTGTTAGGCTGTCGAGGAACTCGACATGGCAAGTTTCTACATTCCCGTAGAGGAAAAAGAAGACATGCTCTCTTTTTGGCTTGACGGGATCCTCGACAGTTTCCTCGTCAAAAAATGTACACACGACCGGTTTCCTCTGCAAAAAAAAAATCCCAGCAAGTTTCTTGCTGGTTTTTGCCGAGAAACTCGGTCGTGTGTACGAGGCCTAAGGCCCCGTACACACGACCGAGGAACTCGACGTGCCAAACACATCGAGTTCCTCGGCGAGTTCAGTGTGGAAGCTGCCGAGGAGCTCGGCGGGCCGACTTTCCTCATTGAACAACGAGGAAATAGAGAACATGTTCTCTTTTCGGCCCGATGAGTTCCTCGACGGGTTCCTCGCTGAAAAGTGTACACACGACCGAGTTTCTCGGCAGAATCCAGCTCCGACCGAGTTTCTGGCTGAATTCTGCCGAGAAACTCGGTCGTGTGTACGGGGCCTGAGAGGGAGATCTTTCCAATCTTCCTGCTGGCACACAGAGCGGTGATACTATTGTGCATGGGGTGATTAGGGTGTGCCCTGGCACATCTCGCACACCCTGTGCGCACGCCTATGTCTCCTGCTCAGTCAATCCAGCATGGTTCTATAGCGATATGTTGCTGCACGTCTCGTCTTGCACCAATGTCTGCTCCTCCTAAGTCATCAGGAGGCAGCTGCAAGGTTCTGTTTCCATGCTTCTAATGCTTTTGGAGCAAAGTGATGTAATTTTTGCTTAGACGAGAATGGAGGCGTAGTGCCAGGCTGGACTGTAGATAAAAAAATAAATAAAAGGTAAAAGAAAAAGGGCAGATATTATAAGAGAAGGGGAGGATTAGAATGATGCCAATTAGTATTTTAGAGTGAATTTCCATTTTAGTGGCCTATTGCATCGTGGAGTTTCCTCTATAGTGTAAACTATCCTCACTGACTGTGCTGGTGTCTTGTGGTTTACATGCAGAAGAGGCACATGTGATCTACAGGAAATAAAGTACAAACAGGCCTAATTATTGTCTGAAATATTCTTAAAATAATAATAATAAAATAAATCATGGTAACAAGTCATTGCAAGGAAAACAGATTGTTCAGTGCATACATGAGCCATTATTGTACTACAGTAAAACCTTGGTTTGAGAGTAACTTGGTTTGAGAGCGTTTTGCAAGACAAGCAAAATGTTTTAATAAATTTTGCCTTGATATACAAGCGATGTCTTGATATAAGAGTAGTGTCATGTCACAACTGAATATAAAAAAGAAGAGAAGAGCCTCTAAGTGTAGCAATATGGTTACATTTAAGCCCCATACACACGATCCGAAAATCATACGAAAAATGCTGCTTTCGAAACGATCGTATGATAATCGGATTGTTATCGCAGAGCTTTCGAGAGCCGATCAGAACAGTTCATCCGATTTTATTTTATCGGACATGCACGGAATTTTTTTTCGTACGATGCCAGATCGTACGATTTTTGTTTAATCAGTACAGCTGGCATTCGAAAATGCAATACAAATGCATTACAACACATGACATCACTTCCGATTTTTTTATTCTGCCGTGCGAGAATTTTCGTGACTTTAGTAAACTCATCAGATTCAACGTGAGATTAGCATACAAAAAAAAACGGACGATCATTCGTCCGATAATCGGATCATGTGTACCGGGCATTAATGAAGGTACAACATTTAGCAACTTATTGCTACACTTAGAGGTGCCTCTCTTCTCTTTTATACTCTGTAAAAAAATGCTTTGATATACAAGTGCTTTGGATTACAAGCATGTTTCTGGAACGAATTATGCCGGAAAACCAAGGTTTTACTGTAACTGTTTCTTAAATTAGGCCTCATCTAGAATAATGCCATCTTTCTTTTGTATATATTATGCCATACATATTTAGTTTCCTAATATAGGCATTAAAAGAGATGCTTCTTCAGTGATTTTGCTCATTGCTTCAGATTTCGTATGTCAGCTTAGCAGGAAAGCCGCTAACTTTGGGTAAGGTTATGACCTTTGACTAGCCTTGAAAAAGCTTGTACATTGTCAAAGCAGGTTGAGTTGTTTTTTGTTCAAGGCGACTTTAGACTCAATTCACAAAGGCAACCCACCAGCCTAATGATCCTAAAAAAAAAGAAGAAGAAAAAAGATGGTTAAAATGAGGCGCCTTCTGTTTGTGTTAACAGGAAGAAAATATAACCCCTCACCAAACACTCTTCAAGGGTAAAATGCTCCACGATGGGATAGAGGATCAAGGTGTGAGGCCCCGTACACACGACCGAGTTACTCGGCAGAATTCAGCCAGAAACTCGATCGGAGCTGAATTCTGCCGAGAAACCCGGCCGTGTGTACACTTTCGACCGAGGAAGCCGACGAGTTCCTCGTCGAGCCAAATAGAGAACATGTTCTCTATTTCCTCGTTGTTCAATGAGGAAAGTTGGCTCGCCGAGATCCTCGGCGGCTTCACACAGAACTCGACGAGCAAAACGATGTGTTTTGCCCATTGAGTTCCTCAGACATGTGTACGGGGCCTCATACATACCTTATTCCTTGCTCCAGCAGTCTTCCTCTATCTGTGTGACTGCTCCACTGCAGCCTATTTCCTAAGATGCTCTGCAAGACCAACAGACCAATAGAGCAGGTTTTTCTCAACCAGGGTTCCATGGAACTACAGGGTTCCTCTAGAAGTTGCTAGGGTTTCATTGAGCAATGAGCGATTTCTGCCTCTAAGATAAGTTGCCACTGATACCATTAATAATTTTAGCTATCTATAAGGAGGTAATTCTTCCCAATGACCACACATGTAAGGAACATTCTTCCCACTGACCATTACACTAATCTATCATAAGCTGTAGATATAGTAATTATCAGACAGGGTTCCCTGAGACCGGAAAGGTATTTCCAGGGTTTCTCTGTGAAAAAGTTTAAAAAAGGCTTCAATTGGTTGTCAAGGGCCTACTGTCAACCTAGATTTCAAATAGAAGAGAGGAGTGCCAAATGCACTCCTAGTAAAAGCACCTACCCCCATAATAGTAAAACACTGCCTAGGCACACAGTACAGTTAACCCTTTGATCACCCCTGATGTTAACCCCTTCCCACTTAGTGTCATTAGTACAGTGACCGTGCATATTTTTAGCACTGATCACTGTATTAGTGTCACTGGTCCCCAAAAAGTGTCAGTTCGTGTCCGAATGTCCACAACAATATCGCAGTCCCGCTATAAGTCACTGATCGCTGCCATTACTAGTAAAAAATAAAAATAAAAATAAAAATGAATAAAAATTTCCTATAGTTTGTGGACCCTAAAAATTGTGTGCAAACCAATCAGGAGAAAAAGGGACATTCGTTTTAATTTGGTACAGTGTCGCACGACTGCACACTTGTCAGTTAAAGTAACGCAGTCCTGAATCACCAAAAAAATGGCCTGGTCAGGAAGAAGGGGGGGGGGGGTAAATCTTCCAGAGCTGAAGTGGTTAAAGAAGTTGTAAACCCCACTCGGTAATTTTTATCTACAGGTAAGCCTGTAATAAGACTTATCTGTAGGTAAAATAAATATCTCCTAGATGCAGTGGCGTCTCCAGCTTTCATATTTAGGGGGGGGGCACATGGGGGGGGACAGGGACAAGAGTAGGGGGGCCAACTATAAAATACAATTATATATATATAACCTGGGGCCCTTTACTTCTGTTGTGGGGCCCTTTATTACAATCCTGCAACGAGACCCTTTCACATGGTTTGCAGTGAGGCCCCTTCCTTCTGTATTGAAGGGTGGCAGAAAACAAGAGTTATGTCACCAGCACACCAGGAAAATGTAAGGGTCCAAAGCCCTGGGAGAACTACCAGGGTTGCTAAGGTTGTAATTGTGTCCACTCAGCGGCGACCCGAGCAAGATGCTGGGAAACCCACTACATAAACAAAAATAAAATGTGTTTTAATTTGGGGGAGGGGGGGCACAGGATAATGTTGGGGGGGGGGGGGGTCAGGGCCCCCTCTAGCCCCCCCTTAGTGACGCCATTGCCTAGATGTGCACCATTTAGGAGATATTAACCCTGGATGTAGCCGGGGACATCACTGGCGCTGCGCTCTAAGACCCTTTTCACACTGAGGCACTTTTAAGGAGTTTTAGCGCTAAAAATAGTGCCTGAAAAGCACCTCTCATGTCCCCCGAGTGTGAGAACCCGAGTGCTTCCACAATGGGGTGGTGCGCTTGTGGGACGTTCTGAAAAGTCCTGCAAGCAGCATCTTTAGGGCAGCGATGTTGAAGCGCCTGCATAGCGATTCGGCAGCGCCGCAACACGGGCGCTTTTAACCCTTTTGCCGGCCGCTAGCAGGGGCTAAAAACACCTCGCTAGTGGCCGAAAAGAGCCGATAAAACAACGGTTAACCAATGCTAAAACTAGCAGCGCTTTACTGCTAACGGACCCCCGCCCCAGCGTGAAAGTACCTTAAAGGTCCGACATACCTTGCCGGAACTTCAGAGCTTTGTGCCGAAACTGAGGGCTCCCGAGCGCATGCGCAAACGTGGCACCATCACGGCTCAGGCCAATCACAGCGCCAGGAGCTCGCAAACCCCGGAAGAAGGACAGGGGGAACATGTCAGCCCTCTCAGCTGTGATTTTACAGTGCTGGAGGGCTTTGTTTCAAGGTGAGTATTTCATAATGCGCTGGTATGCAATGCATACTAGCACATTATGCCTTTGCCTTGCAGTTATTTTTTTTTTGACGATCTGTGGTCTAAAACCGCTTTTACCGCTTGGGATCCGCGCTATAGTCGAATAACGGCTACAGCGCGGATCCGAAAATCCAAGTGGACGTCAATTGACGTCCGCCCCTTTGCGCGTTCCCCACGCGCGCTCCAGAGTGCGCAGCGGTGAAACTCTGTGTTGGCCGTGTCCCTTGGACACAGCCAATTACAGATCGCCGCGAACGGCCAATCAGAGTGGCCGTTTGCGATGCGATCTGTGCGGCCAATGAGAGATGATCTCATATGAAAACACATGAGATCATCTCTCATTGCCGTTTTACACAGAGACAACGGTGCTGTCTCTGGAGAGGAGACGGATCTGTGTCCCTTGTACATAGAGACATAGATTGGTCACCCCCCCAGTCACCCCCCCTCCACCTACAGTTAGAACACAATGCAGGGATACATTTAACCCCTTCCTCACCCCCTAGTGTTAACCCCTTCAATGCCAGTCACATTTATACAGTAATTAGTGCATATTTATAGCACTGATCGCAGTATAAATGTGAATGGCGTCAAAAATGTGTCAAAAGTATCCGATGCGTCCGCCATAACGTCGCAGTCCCAATAAAAATCGCAGATCGCCGCCATTTCTAGTAAAAAAAATAAATAATAAAAAATAATAATTCTGTCTCCTATTTTGTAGGCGCTATAACTTTTGCGCAAACCAGTCGCTTATTGCGATTTTTTTTTACCAAAAATATGTAAAAGAATATGTATCGGCCTAAACTGAGGGAAAAAAAATGTTTTTTTTTTTTTTTTTAATTGGGATATTTATTATTGCAACAAGTAACAAATATTGTATTTTTTCAAAATTGTCGCTCTTTTTTGTTTATAGCGCAAAAAATAAAAACCGCAGAGGTGATCAAATACCACCAAAAGAAAGCTCTATTTGTGGGGAAAAAAGGACGTCAATTTTGTTTGGGAGCCACGTCGCACGACCGCGCAATTGTTAGTTAAAGCGACGCAGTGCCGAAAGCTGAAATTTCACCTGGGCAGGAGGGGGGTATATGTGCCCAGTAAGCAAGTGGTTAATAGATTCACATTTAAAAAAATAATAATCTATGTAGGTCCTTTATTAATTTCTTGCAAAAGCGGGGCTGTGCCTTTAAGTTCTGCATTGCAGGACAGTAAGGCAAAAACAAAAACACAAAGAAGCCTTATTTTTATAAATGATAATCATTTTTTTTTAGATATCAAAATAGCACGCGTCCCTGGGTGGGCTTGAACCACCAACCTTTCGGTTAACAGCCGAACGCGCTAACCGATTGCGCCACAGAGACAGCTGGTATGCAAGTCAGTCTCCATAGTACTCAGCTTGTGTCTGGGCTCCGAGTCTCCCAGAGCTGAGAGCAGCACAAAGAATCAGACGGCTGTATAGAGAATTCCACATCCCGGAGAGATTCTTATCCCATAGCGCTGCTGTAATCACATAGCACTGACACCTGGCTGAGATACAATGTAACCAAATGCAGGAATGTCACATGGGCAGACACGCCCCTTCCTATATCTCTCATGTCATTTATATATATTTTTTAGCAGACCCTAGAGAATAAAATGGCAATTATTGCATTTTTTTTTTATGTCACACAGTATTTGCACAACAGTTTTTCAAAGCAATTTTTTGAGAAAAATGCACTTCAGCCCTGGTTCACACTGGAGCGTTTTGACATGCGTTTTGACATGTCAAATCGGCGGCAATTGCCATCAATGGCACTGTCCCAATCGGAACGACGCAAAAAACTCCACCATTACGAGCAAAAACTGATGAAGAAATTAGATTTTTTATTTGTTTAAGCCCCGGACCAATATGCTGCCTAAAGACCCAAGGGGTTTTTACAGTTCGGGACTGCGTCGCTTTAACAGACAATTGCGCGGTCGTGCGACGTGGCTCCCAAACAAAATTGGCGTCCTTTTTTCCTCACAAATAGAGCTTTCTTTTGGTGGTATTTGATCACCTCTGCGGTTTTTATTCTTTGCGCTATAAACAAAAATAGAGCGAAAATTTTGAAAAAAATGCAATATTTTTTACTTTTTGCTGTAATAAATATCCCCCAAAAACATATATAAAAAATGTTTTTTTCCTCAGTTTAGGCCGATACGTATTCTTCTACCTATTTTTGGTAAAAAAAATCGCAATAATCGTTTATCGGTTGGTTTGCACAAAATTTATAGCGTTTACAAAATAGGGGATAGTTTTATTGCATTTTTATTTTTTTTATTTTTTTTACTACTAATGGCGGCGATCAGCGATTTTTTTCGTGACTGCGACATTATGGCGGACACTTCGGACAATTTTGACACATTTTTGGGACCATTGTCATTTTCACAGCAAAAAAATGCATTTAAATTGCATTCTTTATTGTGAAAATGACAGTTGCAGTTTGGGAGTTAAACACAGGGGGCGCTGTAACATTTAGGGTTCACTTTGTGTGTGTTTACAACTGTAGAGGGGTGTTGCTGTAGGACTGACGTCATCGATCGAGTCTCCCTAATAAAAGGGATCACTCGATCGATGCGCCGCCATAGTGAAGCACGGGGAAGCCGTGTTTACATACGGCTCTCCCCGTTCTTCAGCTCCGGGGCAGCTATAAACGTATAGCCGCGCCGTCGTCCCGGATCGCTCCCCGAGGCTTGCCGACCGCCGCATGTACCGGGGGGGGGGTGTCCCGATCGGACCCCCGACCAACATCAAGCAGAGGACGTACCGGTACGTACATGTGCCTGTCCGTGCCATTCTGCTGACGTATATTTACATGAGGAGGTCGGCAAGTGGTTAAGAGCCCTTTCACACCAAGCCACCCCGAGCGTCAGCGGTAAAATGCTGCTATTTTTAGCGGTGCTTTACCGTCGGATTTGCGGCGCGTTTTTTAAAAGGGTTAAAACCGCCTGCAAAGCCCCACTACAGTGGCGTTTTGCCGGCGGTACGGCGGCGCTGCCCATTGATTTCAACGGGCAGGATCGAATTAGGAGCGGTGAGTTCACCGCTCCTAATGTGCTCCAAAAAAGCTGCTGGCAGGACTTTTTCTGACGCCCTGCCAGCGCACCGCTCCAGTGTGAAAGTCCTAGGGCTTTCACACTGGAGTGAATGGAGCAGCTGTTTTAGGGCCAATTCACACCTGAGCGTTTTGTAGCCTGAAGCTATAAAACGCTAGAGGGGAAAAAATCCATTATTCTCTATGGAGATGGTTCACATCTCCACTCCATAAACAGTGGCGGCTGGTGCTCAAAATTTTTGGGGGGGGCGCAAACAAACTGAAAAATACTGGGAAAAAAAAAAACATTGATTGCCGCCATTGTGCCCATCATATGCAGCCACTTGTGCCCAACTTGTGCCCATCATATGCAGCCACTTGTGCCCAACTTGTGCCCATCATATGCAGCCACTTGTCCCCAACTTGTGCCCAACATATGCAGCCACTTGTGCCCATCATATGCAGACATTTGTCCCCAACTTGTGCCCACCCATATAAAACCATGTGTGCCCAACTTGTGCCCATCATATTCAGCCACTTGTGCCTAACTTGTGCCCATCATATGCAGCCACTTGTGCCCAACTTGTGCCGATCATATGCAGCCACTTGTCCCCAACTTGTGCCCATCATATGCAGCCACTTGTGCCCAACTTCTACCGATCATTTGCAGCCACTTGTGCCGATCATATGCAGCCACTTGTGCCCAACTTGTGCCGATCATTTTCAGCCTTTTGTGCTCAACTTGTGCCCATCATATGCAGCCACTTGTGCCCAACTTGTGCCCATCATATGCAGCCACTTGTGCCCAACATATGCAGCCACTTTTGCCGATGATATGCAGCCACTTGTCCCCAACTTGTGCCCATCATATGCAGCCACTTGTGCCCAACTTCTGCCCATCATATGCAGCCACTTGTGCCCAACTTGTGCCGATCATATGCAGCCACTTGTCCCCAACTTGTGCCCATCATATGCAGCCACTTGTGCCCAACTTCTACCGATCATTTGCAGCCACTTGTGCCCAACTTGTGCCGATCATATGCAGCCACTTGTGCCCAACTTGTGCCGATCATTTTCAGCCTTTTGTGCTCAACTTGTGCCCATCATATGCAGCCACTTGTGCCCAACTTGTGCCCATCATATGCAGCCACTTGTGCCCAACTTGTGCCCATCATATGCAGCCCCTTTTGCCAAAGATATGCAGCCACTTGTCCCCAACTTGTGCCCATCATATGCAGCCACTTTTGCCGATGATATGCAGCCACTTGTCCCCAACTTGTGCCCATCATATGCAGCCACTTGTGCCCAACTTGTGCCCATCATATGCAGCCACTTGTCTCCAACTTGTGGCTATCATATGCAGCCGCTCGTGCCCAACTTGTGCCTATCCCTTTAATTGTCGCCGCTGTGCCAATTGTCCCCATTGATGTCACTGTGCCCCTGTCTCCCCCCGCCCGGCACTTACCTTTACTGGAGTCAGCCATCCATGTCCTCGACCCTCGCCTTAATGTCTTCTCCCGCCCTCGATGACGCTTCAGCCAATCAGGTTACCGGTAGCCAGAACCGGCCAACCTGATTGGCTGAGACGCCTGTCAGTCTTATCCAAGGAGCGCACATACCGTGCGTTCCGAGGATAAGCTTCCGGGGACCCGAGGGCTGTACTCGGAAAGCCTATCAGAGCCGCTGGCTCTGATAGGCACTTCTGTACAGCCAACCAGCTGCCGTTATTCAGCTAGCTGGCGCTCAACATCCAGCCAGCTGAATAGTGGGCGGCAGCGGGACAATAACATAGATTCGTGCAATGCATGAATCTATGTTATTAGACTCAGTGGCAGTGAGAGCCAGAGGGGGCGGCGCTCCAGCGCCCTCTATGGACGAACCGCCACTGTCCAAAACGCCTGAAGCTCAAACAAGTTCTGGACCCTTTTTGTCGCTCGAATTGGACTGATTTGGGCATTTTTGAACGTTTGTATTCCCATAGAAACTAATGGAAACGCTCGATTCAAGCGTCTAGCGTGACAACGAGCGTTTCTACGGGCATTTTGTCGCTTTTATCTGTTCTGTGAAATAGAATATTCACCCAGGAAGAAGATAAAAAAAATCTACAAACATAGCAACAAATTAAGAAAGAGATGATAATTTTTCCTATTGGCCAAAATAAAAAATGACGAAGTTCAAAAACGTCGGACAACGCTGTATGCAAACGTGCGAATACGTGCAATACGCGTCCAAACGTGTGACAAAACGCCAGAAAAAACGCTCAAAAATGCAACGCTCAGTTGTGAATGGGGCCTTAGGGTGCTTTGCAGGTGCTATTTTTAACGCTATAGCGCCTTCAAAATGCCCCCAGTGTGAAAGCGATCTTATAGCACAAAGTAAGAAATAGATATATATATTTTAAATTGTCTGTCTTTTTTTGTTTGTCTTTTGTCTTTATAGCGCAAAAATAAATAAATCGCAGAGGTGACCAAATATCACCAAAAGAAAGCTGTATTTGTGGGGGGAAAAAGGACATCAATTTTATTTGGGTACAGTGTCACACAACCGCGCAATTGTCAATTAAACTATCGCAAAAAATGGCTTGGTCATGAAGGGGGGTAAACCTTCCAGAGCTGAAATGGTTAAACAGTTATTCACTGCTCATGGTTTTTTGATGTAGAATAAAAACGCACTGGACTACCAGCCATAGATTAACATTTTCTCCAGATTAAACATATCTAAACCCAAAAACAAAAATGTAACATATTGCAGTTTACTAATCCTTAGATGTGGCGGCTGCATTCGTTTTCTTTTTTGGGCTTTTTAACTTTACTTTTACCTGGTGATCTAGCCAGTACCACACTTCCAGTCTTGGGGTGCCTCAGCAGCAGCATTATCAGTCTGGGAAGAGAATAGTGTAAACTAGTAGATTTTAAGTGGTTGTAAACCCTCCATATACCCAGTGAAGTGACTGGACTCAGGTGATACACAGAGATGAAACAAATCCTCCTACATAAGTTATACCTGTTTATCTGTAGCCTTCTTTCCGCTACATCTGCTTAAGATTCAAAACGTAGACAGCTTGTCTGAGCTTTTAGAGAGCAAGCGGCGGGAAACTGAATATAGACTCGGCAGAGCTCAGGGAGGAGAGCTGATTGGAGGGAAGGGACACCCCCCCCCCCCCTCTTCAAACAGTACATAGCAACAGAGCGCCCCTGTCACCATTTTCCTCTTAAAGTGGTTGTAAACCCACTTTTTTCACTTTTACCTATACTAAGGCTTACCTGTAGGTATAAAGAATATCTCCTAAACCTGTACGGTTTAGGAGATATTCCCCTCGCAATGCGCCACTAATTGCAGCGGCGCATGTGCAGGGGGGATCGACGGCGAAAGGACCGGCAGCCGCCGGACCTTGCCGAATTTAAATCTCCCGCACGCACACGCGGGAATGACGTCATCGCCGCTCCAGCCAATCACAGCGCTGGAGCGGCGATACCCGGAAGACACGCCAGAGCAAGATGACATCTCACTCGGCGTGGACCAGGTAAGTGTTCTTCACCTCGTTCCGAGGTAAGTATTTCATAATCAGCCAGTATGCGGTGCATACTAGCTGATTATGCCTTTTGCCTTGCAGGTTTAAAAAAATAAAAAAAAGTTTGCGCGGTTTACAACCGCTTTAACCACTTGCTTACTGGGCACATATACCCCCCTCCTGCCCAGGTGAAATTTCAGCTTTCGGCACTGCGTCGCTTTAACTAACAATTGCGCGGTCGTGCGACGTGGCTCCCAAACAAAATTGACGTCCTTTTTTCCCCACAAGTAGAGCTTTCTTTTGGTGGTATTTGATTGCCTGTGCAGTTTTTATTTTTTGCGCTATAAACAAAAAAGTGCGATAATTTTTAAAAAAATACAATATTTTTTACTTGTTGCTATAATAAATATCCCAATTTAAAAAAAAAAACTAATTTTTTTTCTCAGTTTAGGCCGATACGTATTCTTCTACATATTTTTGGTAAAAAAATTAAAAATCGCAATAAGCGACTGGTTTGCGCAAAAGTTATAGCGCCTACAAAATAGGGGACAGAATTATTATTTTTTATTATTTTATTTTTTTACTAGAAATGGCGGCGATCTGCGATTTTTATTGGGACTGCGACGTTATGGCGGACACATCAGACACTTTTGACACATTTTTGGCGCCATTCACATTTATATGCTATAAATATGCACTAATTACAGTATAAATGTGACTGGCATTGAAGGGGTTAACACTAGGGGGTGAGGAAGGGGTTAAATGTATTCCCTGCATTGTGTTCTAACTGTGTGTGGAGGGGGGGTGACTGGGGGGGGGGGTGACCGATCTCTGTCCCTATGTACAAGGGACACAGATCGGTCTCCTCTGTGTAAAACGGCAATGAGAGATGATCTCATATGTTTACATATGAGATCATCTCTCATTGGCCGCACAGATCGCATCGCAAACGGCCACTCTGATTGGCCGTTCGCGGCGATCTGTAATTGGCTGTGTCCAAGGGACACGGCCAACACAGAGTTTCCCCGCTGCGCGCTCTGGAGTGCGCGCGGGGAACGCGCAAAGGGGCAGACGTCAATTGACGTCCAGTTGGATTTTCAGGTCCGCGCTGTAGCCGCCATTCGGCTATAGCGCGGGTCTGAAGTGGTTAATGTCAGGAAAACTTGTCATAGGTGGTTCTTACTGATAGCAGAGGAAGAAGCAGCACACAGAAATGACACTTTGTGCTCTAAATTGAGACAAGTGCACACTTTAGAGGGATAAGCTTTGTTCACATTTCATGTCTGAGTTTTACAAAAGATAACAGTAATAAAAAACAAACAAAAGGAAATTAAAAAAAATTATACATTTTTTTACATACCAGTCAGTATCTCTGATCACAGATACATCCGCTATATGAAAACGCTGTACTGCACTGGTGACAATGTGTAAAAAAAATTTTTTTTCAATTTTCAAAAAATTGTGGCAAGAGAGTGCCTGGTACTGAAGTGGTTAAATGGACTTTACATAAGTGACTAAAAAAATAAAAGCCAAACTCCAGTTATCCCTGTTACAGTAGCAGTTTTACTTCTTTTTGGGATAATGTTTTTTATCTAAACTAATAAAAGCTGTTCACTGTAAGCACCCCTGCCAGTGTTAAATGATTTTCTCAACAGTCTACCTGACACTTTTGCTGGACTTTTTGGTCGGTTAAAAGAAGGTTGAAAATTACCGGATCACCAGGTGAAAATAAAGAAAGGGAAACTTAACCACTTCCTTACTGGGCACTTAAACCCCCTTCCTGCCCAGAGGACTTTTTGCGATTCGGCACTGCGTTGCTTTAACTGACAATTGCGCGGTCGTGTGATGTGGCTCCCAAACAAAATTGATGTCCTTTTTTTCCCACAAATAGAGCTTTCTTTTGGTGGTATTTGATCACCTCTGCGGTTTTTATTTTTTGCGCTATAAACAAAAATAGAGCGACGATTTTGAAAATTTTTTTTTTTTTTTTTTACTTGTTGCTATAATAAATAGCTAATTTTTTATTATTAAAAAAAAAATAATTAATTTTTTTTTTATCCTCAGTCTAGGCCAATACGTATTCTACATATTTTTAGTAAAAAAAATAAATCGCAATAAGCGACTGGTTTGCGCAAAAGTTATAGCGCCTACAAAAAAAGGGACAGAATTTTTTTTTTTATTATTTTTTTTTTACTAGTAATGGCGGCGATCTGCGATTTTTATTGCGACTGCGACATTATGGCGGACACATCGGACACTTTTGACACATTTTTGGCACCATTCACATTTATACTGCAATCAGTGCTATAAATATGCACTATTTACTGTATAAATGTGACTGGCAGGGAAGGGGTTAACACTAGGGGGTGAGGAAGGGGTTAAATGTGTACCCTAAAATTAGTGTTCTAACTGTGGGGGATGGGGGGTGACTAGGGAAGGTGACCGATCTGTGTCTCTATGTACAAGAGACACAGATCCGTCTCCTCTCTCCCCTGACAGCACCGCTGTCTGCGAGAGCCGGGAATGAGAAATTATCTCATATGTAAACATATGAGATCATCTCTCATTGGCCGCACAGATCGCCTAGGAAACGGCCACTCCGATTGGCCGTTCACGGCGATCTGTGATTGGCTATGTCCAAGGGACACGGCCAGCACAGCAGTTCCCCGTTGCGCGCTCGGGAGCGCACGCGGGGAACGAGCAAAGGGGCGGACGTCAATTGACGTCGCCTCAGAGAAGTAGAACCACCCTGCGGCCGTCAATAGTCGTACGGCCGTCGGGAAGTGGTTAAAAAAAGAAAGCCAGTGCAGACACTGCATCAAAGGAACAGAAAGACTTAATATATTACATTTTTGTTTTTGGGTTTCGTTACGCTTTAAGCTTGTTCCCTGAGTACATACTTTGAGCTCAGTTTTGGAAAGATTGATTTTGAGGAAGTGGTGTGACATCTCTACTGACATACCCGTTAGTAAATTAGTGATGCATGAAGAGACAGAAGAGGTGAACCGAGCATTAGAGAGACAGATTCGTCATCGTCACCAGAGAGATGGTATTGGAAACTGTTGGAGGTTATCAACTGACCCTGGGAGGAGAAGTAGAAAGAGTATAGAGGAAGCTTGAAGACAGAGCCTTGGGGGACCTCTACAGAAAGAAGAAAAGGAGAGGTGCAGGTGACACTAAATAGCTGCTAAGATCAGGGGTGTATTTAGGTTTTGTGCTGCCCTAGGCCTGACTAAACTCGTGCACCCCCTAATTTAAATATGACCCACCCCTTCCTGCCATCGCCACACCCCTTGCGGTTTAAGACCCACCCTGAAATTTTCAAGTGGGGACACTAGTTCTGATGGCCTTGGGGGGGGGGGGGGGGCAATGGATTCCCTTAATTTGCATAGATTTTCTCTCACTTCCTGCTTGGCTATGGGACATGAAGTGAAGGGAAATCTCTGCATGGGACAGGGATGGTAAAAAATTAGAAGCGAATGCCAACCGCCCACATACTGGAAGCAGTGCGGCCGATTTATGGGGGCGCTAAACTAATTTGCCCAACAGTGTAGCGCAAGCCGGCGGGGACACTGTCCGTGCTTCCCCCCTGCAAAGTGCTTCCCTAGGCCTGGGCCTTGTTGCCCTAAGCCAGGATACAGCATTGGCTAAGATAGGTAAGAGGAGGACAGAGCAAAGTCTTGGAGGCCTTGTTCAACCATATCAAAGGCAGCAGAAAGGTCCAATGCCACGTACACACCATCGGAAATTCTGACAACAAATGTTCAATGTGAGATTTTTGTCGGAAATTCCGATCGTCTGTATGTAATTCTGACGCACAAAAATCCTACGCATGCTCGAAATCATTTAACTTAATTTTTCTCGGCTCGTCTTGGGGTTGTACATCACCGCATTCTTGACGTTCGGAATTTCCGACAACATTTGTGTGTATGCAAGACAAGTTTGAGCCAAAATTCAGTTGGAAAAAAAATCCACTGTTTTGTTGTCGGAATTTCTGATCGTGTGTACGCGTACAGACGATCGGACATTCCGACAACAAAACCGCGGATTTCTTTCCGATGGATGTTGGATCAAACTTGACTTGCATACACACGGTCACACAAATGTTGTCGGAAATTCCGAACGTTAAGAACGCGGTGATGTACATCACGTAAGACGGCACTATTAGGCCCCGTACACACGACCGGATCGATCCGCTGGGATTGATCCGCGGATCAGTTCCAGCAGATAGATCCGGTCGTGTGTACGGCCTAGCGGACATTTTCAGGCGGATAAAAATCCAGCCGACGGATTTCCAGCGGATAAAAATTTTGTAGCATGCTAAGAAATCTATCCGCTGGAATCCAGTCCAGCGAACTGATCCGGTCGTCTGTACAGGCTCACCGGATCAATCCGTCCGCTCCCATCCCTCGCATGCGTCATAATGAATCGACGCATGCGTGGAAGTATTTACCTTTCAGGGTCGCGCACGTCGCCGCGTCATTTTGCGGCGACGGCGCGGCCATGTCACTGCGGATGTATTCCGCGGGGATTTTGATCTGATGGTGTGACCGTTTCCAGCGGAAATCCTCTCGTCTGTACGAGGCCTTTAAGGGAAGTTCAATACCAGTCGTGTTAGTAGAAGTTTGGTGAGAGACGATTCGCGCTTTTCAGCCTCATGCTTTTCAGTCCATTACAGCTTGACAAATGTGCTATCTCCATTATGAACTCTAGTTTTACCAGAACGAGCGATTCCATCTCGTACTTGATTCAGAGCATGCGTGGAATTTTGTGCGTTGGAATTGTCTATGAAGCGCCATGCTCCCAATGACTGGGGCACTATTCTAAATTTAGAGGGTGTCCGAGCCAATAGTGGGCTCAGACTTAGTTGAATTCTATTGAAATTAGCCTCTGTTCTGGCTATGGTTGTGCTTGATAGTATTTTCCCCTGTTGCCTGTAGGTGGCGTTGCCACCTCAGGCCCATGTTGGAACACAAGCGAACCATGGTGTGTTGCAGCCCAGTGGGAGTAGTGCCCCGCTGTGCATGCCGGGAATTGATACTTAAGGGACAGACGCCGTTTTAAGGGGTCCTTCGCCTCGTGGCCCTCCTGGCGCGAGGCACGTGTGTAATCTTGACCTCGGGACCACGTTGGCCCGAGGTCACATTTCCATGGAGTAGGCCCAGTTATGCTGGCTGGGGCCTATGATGCAAAAGGGGATTCCAAGCTGTCCATCCAAGTGGGGGAAGCTGCTTAACGAAGGAAACCGGGGGAGGACCTGCCCTGGAGGAGACCAAGCAAAGCAAGCTAATGTCTCGGGATAGGCCAGGTGACTTAGTTATAAAGGGATCCACTACTCTATTTGTCTTGCAGTACGCCGGGTCGGCTTAAAGGCTCTTTTTCTGCAAGGCTGGAAGTTCGGGACTAAATCCTGTGGCAGAGGATTCCTGACTATCCATCTTTCATTCTCAGATGGCCTGTGGCAGAGGCTATTCCCCTACTGTTCGTGCATCATCCCAGCTGCTAGGCCATGTGAGAGGGGTCTATCCGGGTGAGCAATACCCACTCAGGAGAGGGTGGTGAATACTGGAACTTTAGAAATGTTTCTGTGTGCTCTGTACCGCGTACCTGAACCTTCCCCTTCTCTCTATACTCTTCACTTTCTTCACAAGTTTTACTGCAGCAAAAATAAAACCTAACAGTTGAAGGTTTTACATCTTGTGTGGACATTGCAACTTCTACAGACTTTCTTACCTTAACAACGAACTTAGAGGTAACGTGCAAAACCCAAATCTAAACCAGCAGCTCCTACGGGGGGTAGTGCTACATCTACACACGATCGGAATTTACTAGGGCTGTGCAAATTAACTTTTAATTAATCGATTAATCTTTAATTTTTTTGATCGATTAAAATTCTTTAGATTGGTACTCACCTCTCCGCCGGCTTCTGGGCCTTCAGGGAGTTCCGTCGGAGATCCAGTAACGTCACGGACACCGGCGGGGCTTGCCGTGTCCATCTGAAGGGCTCCTTTGCTGTGCCTTCATATCTGCATGCCGGCGGGACCTTACTATCTGCCACACGCAAGGGCTGTTACACTTCCCTCTATCAACCTGGGATTCTACAGCCATCCACTGGGAGTTGTGATAGTTCCCTTCATGGGACATCTACATGCCGACGGACTGATGTTAACCTCTCCTCATCTGGATTCAGCAGTGGTATCGTTGTACACATTTTTATACCAGTATCATACTTAGCTACATGTTTTTATGACTGCTTTTAGTACCGTTTGGTATTACTCGCACCATTTTTACAGTTTATGTAGCTACATTGATTTTATCTCCAGTGCAATATTTATTTTGTTACCTACTTGAAGACTATAAAAGTTTTAATGCTACTCCCATCGAGCGCTGCCTTTGTGTGTTTTTTGTATCCTGCTATCCATTTTCCAGTGGTTGGTCGCTGCACTGGGAATCAGCCTGCAAGGAGATCAGCTAAAAGTAGTTGGATCTGTATGTGCGTTATAATTAATCGAAATTAGTCGATTAATCAATTAAAAAAAAACGATTAATCAAACAGAAAATTTTTGATCAGTAACAGCCCTAGAATTTACGAGAACAGAGTTTGTTGTCAGAAAATTTGAGAACCAGCTCTCAAATTTTTGTTGTCGGAAATTCCAACAGCAAATGTCCGGTGGAGCATACACACGGTCGGAATTTCTGACAACAAACTCCCATCGAGCATTTGTTGTCTGACATTCCAAGCGTCTGTACGTGGCATAAGAGTCCAATGTAGTGACCGTTGGTTTTGGCAGTAAGTAAGTCATTGGGAAATTTTAGGAGGGAAGTTTCTGTGGTGTGTGGGGGCAAAAGCCATATTAAAAGGAGTAGAGAAGGTTGTTAACAGTAAGGTGACGACTTAGACAGTTGTAGACTAGCAACATAGGTGTGCATAGGGTATTACATTAGGGTGTGCACCCCAAAGCTCAAACACACATGCATATATATATATGACAATGGCCAGTGTCAGTAGAACAGTTGATGGTGTCAGTGGGCAAGGACTGTTGTCAGTAGTTTATTTTTATTTAACCACTTAACCCCCGGACCATATTGCTGCCCAAAGACCAGAGCACTTTTTGCGATTCGGGACTGCGTCGCTTTAACTGACAATTGCGCGGTCGTGCGAAGTGGCTCCCAAACAAAATTGGCGTCCTTTTTTCGCCACAAATAGAGCTTTATTTTGGTGGTATTTAATCACCTCTGCGTTTTTTTTTGCGCTATAAACAAAAATAGAGCGACAATTTTGAAAAAAAAATTATATTTTTTACTTTTTGCTGTAATAAATATCCCCCAAAAATATATAAAAAATAATTTTTTTTCCTCAGTTTAGGCCGATACGTATTCTTCTACATATTTTTCGTAAAAAAAAAATCGCAATAAGCGTTTATTTATTGGTTTGCGCAAAAGTTATATCGTTTACAAAATAGGGGGTATTTTTATGTCATTTTTATTAATATATATTTTTTACTAGTAATGGCGGCGATCAGCGATTTTTTTTCGGTACTGCGACATCATGGCGGACACTTCAGACACTTTTGACACATTTTTGGGACCATTGGCATTTTTATAGCGATCAATGCTATAAAAATGCATTGGATTACTATAAAGGCAGTGAAGGGGTTAACACTAGGGGGCGGGGAAGGGGTTAAGTATGTTCCCTAGGTGTGTTCTTACTGTGGGGGGGGGTGGCCTCACTAGGGGAAACACTGATCTTCTGTTCATACATTGTATGAACAGAGGATCAGCGTTTCCCCCCCCCCCGACAGGACCGGGAGCTGTGTGTTTACACACACAGCTCCCGGTCCCCGCTCTGTAACGAGCGATTGCGTGTGCCCGGCGGCGATCGCGCCCGCCGGGCACCCGCACGGAAGTCACGGACGAGCGGGGGGCGCGCACGCGCCCCTAGTGGCCACTAAAAGAGCCGACGTATAGCTACGGGCTCTCGCACAGGAGAGCCGACCTGCCGCCGTAGAATGACGGCGGCTGGTCGGCAACTAGTTAATTGTATTGTTACTTTTTACAATTTTTTTTATTTTTATTATATTTTACAATATTGTTCTACAATCCTTTTTTATTATTTTCTTTTACAATTTTTTAGGGGCACCAATGGGGGGCTTTGGTGAGATATCAGGGGCCTAAACCGACCACTGATATCTCACTTTTGGGGCAGAGGACAGAAATTCCTGATTCCCTTTCTCTACAGCCAAGCAGCAGGGGGAATCTGTGCAGCACAGGGTGATTAGGGTGTGCCTGGGCACACCTGGCACACCCTGTGCGCACGCCTATGACTAGCATTCTAAAAGTTTGGAAGTAAATGGGAGCAAGAAGATGAGTCTGAAGTTTTTCAAACAGGAAGGCTTTAGCAGTGGATGTTTTTTAAGCATGGGGGTCACCATTGCATGTTTTAGGATGAGGGCAAGATGCCAGTAGAGAAGGAGAGATTGAAGAAGTGAGTTAGAGGGCATAGAATAGAGCAAAAGGGTAATTAACGTAGTTGTGAGGGAGTAGGGCCCAGGGGCAGGTAGTTACTGCAGGTGGATGTCATACAAACAGGGCTGGACTGGGACAAAAATTTGGCCCTGGACTTCATCCAGACCGGCCCACTTTAATTCAATAAAATGCGCCCCCCCTACATCTATTATTGTATATCATGAGAGGGTGAGAGAGAGGGGAATGAGAGAGAGAGAGAGAGAGAGAGAGAGAGGGAGGGTTGAGGTTGAGGGAGAGGGGGTGAGTGTAAGAAAAAGAGAGTGAGTGTAAAAGAGAGGGGGTAAGTGTAGGACCCCTTTTTATACTGAGGCGTTTTTTAGGCGCTTTTGGGCTAAAAATAGCGCCTGTAAAGTGACTGAAAAACTCTTCCGCTGCAGTCCCAGTGTGATAACCTGAGTGCTTTCACACTGGGGCGCTGCCAGGGTGTTAAAAAAAAGTCCTCCAAGCAGCATCTCTGTTTTAAAAAACGGCCCACTGAGCCATCGGCCCACCGGGAAACTCCCTGTAGTCCCTATGGCCAGTCCATCCCTGCATACAAAGGTATAGCAACCTCCTGTTGTAACTGGATCAATGGAGGAAAGTGCTCAATGTGTTGGTAGACATGGTATACTGGGTGTAGATCTCAACACAAATTGCATCAGTCTTGTTTTGTTAAATGATTGACAGTCTCCTCTCCTGGGCAGTGAATGAGTTAGTGGAGGTGGTGGGGTGTCACCTAGAGAGTTAAAGAGAGAGTTGGCGAGGATCGGATGAGTAGGTGTTGATGAAAGTGACGAAATAGGTCTGTTTGGCAGCAGAGATTCAGGACCTGTGTTTTTAAAGGGCGGATTTATATAGGTTGAAGTCTTGCGGGGATTTCGTTTTACACCACAAGATCTCAAGAGCACGACTGTCTCTTCAGATTTCTGGTGTCATCTGTTTGCCAAGGTTGTAGCGGTTGGAGCCTAATTCTGTGTGTGGTGAGAGAGGCCGGTGTTTCCAGGGATGATGAGAACAAGCTGTTTTAGACAGAAGTGGCAAGGTCAGGGCAGGATATTGGTGGGAGTTTCTTATAAAGGTGGTCTGTTGCAGAGTAGAGAACAGTTAAGTGGCGAAGGATTTCTGTGGGTAACTGTTTGCTGATTGAAGGGATAGGGGCTAAAGACAGGGAGAGCGAGAAACTGATATGATTGTGGTCAGAGAAAGGAAAATGGGTGTTTGACAGGTTGAAAGGAGTACAGAGGTGAGAGAATACGAGGTCAAGGATGTTCCCTTCAGATTGAATGGAAGTGTGTCCATAGCATTAGGGAAAAGAAAAAGGTTGGGTTGAGGAGTTGAGAGGTAGTTCTCTCTGGAGGTTTGGGAAAGCGGTGCACAGGACCCTCTGGGTGTAAAGGATGATGTAGGTGTATAGGGAGAAGGAAGTGCTTATGGATGAGGAGGTGTTCAGTGTGCAGTCTGAAAGTAAGTTCTACCCGAACATTCAGTGTTTGGGTGTTTGTCCAAATGCCAAAAGTTTAGGGAATTCGGCATGAACAACATGACAGCTCACTACTAAAGACGCACGGGGTGCCTGCACCCCCTGTATCCTTAGCAACCATTGACATCACCCAGCTTATTCACTTATATGGCAGAGAATCCCTGGCCTCGTAAGTGAATAGGTCAAGTTATGACAGTGGTTGCTAAGGATACGGCGGGTGCAGGTAGCCAATGACATCACATTACCCTATTTACTTACATAATCCCTGGCCAGGTAAACAAAGAGGCGAAGATAGGGGGTTGTCATCACTGTCTAATTATGGCCACATGGCCAAACTTGGCCAATAACATTGACCAGCATAGGCGTGCGCACAGGGTGTGCCAGGTGTGCCTGGGCACACCCTAATAACCCTGTGCTGGGCAGATTCCCCCTGCTGCTTGACTGCAGAGAAAAGAACTGGGGAATCTCTGTCCTCTGTCCCTTTCTCTGTTATAAAAGTGAGACATCCGGGGTCTGTTTAGACCCCTGATATTTCACCAAAGCCCCCCAATGAGGTTCCAAATTTTTTGTTGTAAAAAGCAATAATAAAAAAACAATAATAAAAAAATATATAATATTTTTTTTTTAAATATTTAAAAAAAGAAACTACTGACACTGTCCACTGCTCTACTGACACCAACCTCTGCTCTACCGACACTGTTTATATATATATATATATATATATATATATATATATATATATATATATATATATAGATAGATAGATAGATAGATATAACATGCATGTGTGTTTGAGCTTTGGGGTGCACACCCTAATGCTATGTTAACCAGATAAACGCATCAATTATTGTATATAACACTACAGCGTCACATAAAGATCTCAGATCAGCCCTAACTTCTGTACCTATGGACTTCAGATCAGCCCCAATACATACATCCAACTTGGATCAGCCCCAATTGCTATACCCTCAGACTCCAGATCAGCCCTAATTTCTACACCTCCAGACCTCAGATCAGCCCCAATGCATGTACTTCAGACCTCAGATCGGCAACAATGCATGTATGTACTTCATTCCTCAGATCAGCCCCAATAGGCCTGACAGTTACCGTAGCCCAGAAGATGGTTGTTTGGTATATCTTTCATCCTGATAAGATGTATTTTTTTCCTAGGATTCCAACTAATTTATAACATTTTAAGCCCTAGGCATGGCTATCACATTATTCTTTCCTCTAAAGGGAATTAGAGAGTGCAGGGCAGGATAAACCCATTAATTATTGTACAACGCTGTACAGCATCACATTAAGATCTCAGATCAACTAAAATCTCTGAACCTACAGACCTCAATCAGCCCCAGTGCTTGCACCTTCAGGCCTCGTACACACGACCGAACATGTCTGCTGAAACTGGTCCGCAGACCAGTTTCAGCGGACAGATCCGACCGTGTGTACAGCCTAGCAGACAGGTTTCCAGCAGACAAAAGTTTTAAAGCAGGCTTTAAAACTTGTCGGCTGGAAACCCGTCCGTCCGACATGTTCGCTGGTTAGTACACCTAACCAGCGGACAGAAATCTCCCGCATGCATCGAATGCATTCGACGCATGCGTGGAAGTATTTTACTTCCTGGTTTGCGGACGTGGCGGCGTCAATGTCACCGCCACGTCACTGTCTGTCCGCTGGGATTTCGGTTTGATGGTGTGTACAACCATCAGACCGAAATCTCCGAGCGGACATGTCCAATGAAAATACGGTCCCCGGACCGTTTTCATCGGACATGTCCCCTCGTCTGTACGGGGCCTCAGACTTCAGATCAGCTTGAATTTCTGAACCTACAGACCTCAGATCAACCCAAATGCATGTTTTTTTCAGACCTTAGATCAGCTCTAATTTCTACACCTTCATACCTCAGATTAACCTCAATGTATAGCAATACAACATACAATGCATTAACATTTAACAACACATTACATATCAAGGCGGCGCTACCTAAAAACATATATCTCTATATATATATACATTTTCTAATAAATAAACACTATGGCCCGGATTCAGATAGAATTTACGTTGGCGTATCTATTGATACGCCGCGTAAGTTCTAGGAAGCGCCGGCGTACCTTCTTTCTGTATTTAGAAAGCAAGATAAGTCCGAATTTTACTAAGATACGGCCGGCATAAGTCTGTTACACGTATCTTAGTTGCATATTTACGCTGGCCGCTAGGTGGCCCTTCCGTAGATTTACGCGTAGGATATGTAAATTAGGTAGCGTCGAAAGCATTGACTATTGCAGCGTAATTTGGAGCATGCGCACTGGGATACGTTCACGGACGGCGCATGCGCCGTTCGTTAGAAACGTAATTTACGTGGGGTCACACAGATTTTACATAAAACACGCCCACATCTTCAACATTTGAATTAGGCGGGCTTACGCCGGCCCTTATACGCTACGCCGCCGTAACAGCCCGCAGGGTTGAACGAAAAAAAAAACAAGTGTTGTGTATGAGATTTTAAGCCTCATACACACGATCAGTTTATCCGACAGGAATTGTGTGATGACAGGCTGTTGGCGGAAAATCCGACCCATTGTATGCTCCATCGGACAATTGATGTCGGATTTTCCACGGACAAATGTGGGATAGCATGATTTAAAATTGTCTGCCAACAATTGTGTGTTGTCGGATTTTCTGATCGTGTGTACACAAGTTAGACAAAACTCCAAAGTACGAACATGCATGCTCAGAAGCAATGCTCACCATAACACAACATTCGCAGAAGTTGCCCAAAGGGTGGCGCTAAAGAGCTGAAAAAACACATTGTTTTGTGTTTGTTGCTCGACAATTCTTTGCCGTTTGTATGCAAGACAAGTTCCTGGCCAACGCCCATCGGATAAAAGTCCTACGCTTTGTCCGATGAAAATCTGATCATGTCTACGAGGCTTTAGTCTCAGGACTTCACACAATTAACATAACTGAACAATTAACATACTTAAAATACAATCAATGCACATAAAATCTTGTAGGAAGATTGTTGTTGAAATAAATGATTACTCTTTAAAGATCAGAAATTATAGAGAGATTCTCAAAGCACAGAGCCGTATGGGAGCTGTATGCTAAAACATAAGGCAGCTGGTAGGGAGAGCCCCAGCAAGGGGCCAATTTAAAAGGTAGCAATGCTATTTTTAGGACCACAAACCTGATTCTGCATCAGATGACTCACACAGTACAATTGCAAATGAAGCTTCTGTGACCCAAACACATGAAGAGATTTCAAGGCAACTAAAATAAGACATACATCGCCGCAAGGAAAAAAAAAAATAAGGGTTTGACAAATTTGCTTGGAATCTAGGAGCCAGCTAAAAAAGTTAGGAGCCAGAAAACGCGCCCCGTCCCGACGAGCTCGCGCGCAGAAGCGAACACATACGTGAGTAGCGTCCGCATATGTAAACGGTATTCAAACCACACGTGAGGTATCGCCGCGATCGTTAGAGCGAGAGCAATAATTCTAGCTCTGGACCTCCTCTGTAACTCAAAACATGCAACCTGTAGAATTTTTTAAACGTCGCCTATGGAGATTTTAAAGGGTAAAAGTTTGTCGGCATTCCACGAGCGGACGCAATTTTGAAGCGTGACATGTTGGGTATCAATTTACTCGGCGTAACATTATCTTTCACAATTTAAAAAAAAATTGGGATAACTTTACTGTTGTCTTATTTTTTAATTAAAAAAAGTGTATTTTTTCCCAAAAAAGTGCGCTTGTAAGACCGCTGCGCAAATACGGCGTGACAGAAAGTATTGCAACGATCGCCATTTTATTCTCTAGGGTGTTAAAATAAAAAATATATATAATGTTTGGGGGTTCTAATTAGAGGGAAGGAGATAATAGTGAAAAATGACATTAGAATTGCTGTTTAACTTGTAATGCCAACGGCCACCACCAGATGGTGCCAGCTCACAGAAGGAAGAGCTTGGGACTTCACAAGGCCGCAAAGCCGCGGCCTCAAATACCGGCCGTCGCGTGCCAGCCGCGATTGCGTGGCGGGGGAGGTGGGGGGCGCACGGAGACACAGGATCCTGTGACTCCGTGCGCCCCCCACCTCCCCCGCCGTGGCCGGTAATTGAGGCCGTGGCTTCGAGGCCTTGTAGGCCGCAAAGCCGCGGCCTCAATTACCAGCGGGCGCCAGGTCACAATTTCTTGTCGCAATTGCGACCTGGCGCCCAGATATTGTCGACCCCTGTATATATATCTAGCAAACCCAGAGGGAGCTGCTTTTGTTTGTATAATCCGTTACTCTGCCTTTCAACCCCAATGAACTGTCCCAGCCCCTCTGGCACACCTAGCAATGTGATTAATGGAAAACCCCAACAGGAATACACAACACAGTTCTTGTAGTTTACTTGAAGAAAAGTAAAATTCAGGTTAACATTAGTCAGCCAGGACCTGTGTAAGTACCCAGGCCTTGGTTGAAACGGTTTAAAGAAAACAGTCAGGAACACTATGCAAACAACAAAAGCAATAGGTAACAATATGTACAGATTAAATAGACTCCTCAATAACTTTTGGTGTGTGTGGGATGCTGTAGCTAAAGGGGAGCCCCATGCCGGCCTACGATACCTCTAGTATACACCCATAGATATTATATCAATACCCGTGGTGCCCTTTAAGAGCAACAGCGGTAATGTCCTGGAGGCAGAGCTTTGCGTTTTATTATCTTCACCGGCAATGTAGGAGCTCTGTGGACAATATTTGGATGTGATATTCTATGAAAAGCATTAAAGGTTTCTCTTCTTTCAGGAAGAAGTCACGAGAGGTGACGAATACGCCTACGAGTGTAACCAAGAGTCCACCAAGAGGTACCGGAGGTGACGTCGGCGAACGCACTCTTTCATTTTACATGCCTGATTTTATCACAGCTATGTGAGTCCCCTAGTGTATTATTTTGTTAATAAACCTTTTTCCTGGTGCCTCCATGGCAGCATACCAATGGTCATGGCTCCGCCCCCACTGACCCACAGGACCACGTAACTCTCTCAATAAAAATGAGCTCCCCCCTCAGATAGCCATTCTTTTTTCTGTCCTCATCCCGCAGGATCATATTTCAGCCCTACCTCACCATCCATGGTGTAACCGTTGCAGGTTCATGCTCTCCTGCAGGACGGAGTCCTATGGCTTGGGCTGCTAAAGGCGCCAGATAAGTATAGGAGCCCATTTTTTTTGAGGATTTTTTTTGGGGCACTTGTGTTACCTCCAGGAGCTTATGCTATCTCCTCTTCAGGTATTTAGGCTGACTATTCCACATCCCGGGGGGTGCTCCTCCAGTAATAGGGCTTTACCACTATGTAAAAGGATTTCCAGCTCTTACCGCCTGTATGTCTCTCTCCTCGGCGGGACGCCGAGCGTCTGTCCTCCCCACGAGCTGCAAGCGCTCCGCGCGGGTCACATGACGCAGTTTGTCATCTCGGGGGGGCGGAGCCGCGGCGACGCGGCCGCGCATGCGCACTGCGCGTTTGGCGGCCATCTTGGTACTCCCAAGACTTTAAAAGCAGCCTGTCTTTTTCAGTTGAGAGCAGACTGTCAGTGGGATAGCATCGCAGCACTTGTCTCCTGCTGGATTTCCTCTACCAGAGCAATATGGATCCTTGCCAAGGTACTTTTTGGACTGGGCAGTGGTAAAAGAAGTGTGTGTGTGTGTGTTTATCATGTATATATATGTATATATATATATGTATATGTATCTTTAGCTGCACATTATTTTTTTTTATTTTTTTTGCTGCTCTTCTTGCACTGGTCTTTGTATATCAGGGGAGTTAGTTTGTTTATGTTTTTTTTTTTTATCTTGTTTAAAGCCAGATAGTAACCATAGGAAATTCTTAATTTGCCCTTAGCTGTCCTGGACATAGTCATGCCAATAAAAGATCCTCAACATTCCACTAGGTAAGGGCTGCTACAGAACAGGTAAAGTATTAGTAATAGTAAAAAGAGCACTATCACAGACATACTATAAATCCTATATTCTGGGATTTTGTCTCCGCAGCCCGCAACGAGACGCATCTTACAGATCCTCCCGCGACAGAAGCTCAGGAGGCCATAGGAGTTCAGGCCATCCACACTCTTCAGGCCGCAATTCTAGCAGCCATCGAAGTTCTTCCCACCAGTCCTCTTCCAAACCTAGGGGGGATGACTGTTGGGTCTGTGGGAAAAAAGCCCTGCCAGGCAAGTTAGCCTGCGGCCAATGCTTCTTGGAGGCTACTGCAGAAAAACAGGTGTCCACAAGCTCGATAAAAGACCTTATCAAAGAATCCATCAGGGAATTGGCTGCAGCACAAAGCACTTCTTCTCCTCCTTCTCCCTCGGCTGAGCAAGAGATCGCGGGTCCATCCACCCCATACCCGGGGGAAGAGGGCCTGGACGAGGACTTGGTATCAAATGAGGAAGAGATTTCAGCCTTTGACTTTGGTCTGGTGGAGCCATTTGTAATGGCAGTCAAGGACGCCATTCAGTGGGAAGAAGAGGGCCTGGAGCCTCCGTCCAAAACAAAAAATACTTTCCGCATTTAACAAAGAGAGTGTCTAATTTTCCACTTATGGAGGAGATTAAAGGGATCATTCTAGGAGAATGGCAGAAAGTTGATAAGAGGCCTGTCGCCTTTAATCGTCTTCAAAAACTGTATCCGTTGGCCGAATTGGATGCTAAGATCTTTGAATCCATTCCAACTGTGGATGCCTCAGTCATGAGGCTGGCAAAAAATACGACCCTACCACTAGAGGACTCGGTCTCCTTCAAGGATGCTTTAGACCGGAGGATCGATGCAGATCTTAAAAAGATGTACCAAGCAACTGGCGGGGCTTGCAAACCGGCGGTAGCCTTATCGTCTGTTTCCAGAGCCACCAGGGTGTGGACTGACAACATTGAGACAGCTCTCAGAGCAGGCATAGACACCGAGGAAGTCATTAAGGCATTAGATGAGTTAAAGCTGGCATCAGATTTCATGGCAGAGGCAGCGATAGATGTCTTAAGAAGCTCCTCCAGGGCCATGTTGTATTCAATCACGGCCAGAAGAGCCCTATGGTTAAAACCATGGGCAGCAGACCCATCTTCGAAGCAATCGTGGTGTCGCATTCCGTATGATGGGAAAGCACTTTTTGGGGAGAAGATGGATTCGGCAATTTCAAGAGTCACAGGAGGAAAGAGTGGTCTGATCCCTCAAGATAGAAACAGAAGGAAGAGATTTGCTCACAGGCCTGGAGCTCAGCAGAGAGGAAGGGACTCAAGATCCTATCGCCCGGGTTATAGAAGGGGCTGGAAGGGGTCTCAAGCTTCTTTCCTTAAGCTGGGGAAACCAAAACCCACAACTTCTGTGGGAGATTCCCAAAAGTCTTTTTGACTCCCCTGCCACCCAGACCAGCCTAGTGGGTGCAAGACTCAAGGCCTATGCGCAGGTCTGGGTGGAAGGGTGCACCGACCCATGGGTGGTGTCCACCATCCTCAGGGGACATTTTTGGAGGTTCAAATCTCGCCCTCCTCCATACTCTTTCCAAGACACCAAGATCCCGGCGTCCAAAGAGAAAAGGGCAGTATTATTTCAGTACATCCAAATACTGTTACAACAGAAGGCAGTGTTACCAGTCCCAGCTTCAGAGACGAACTCGGGATTCTACTCTCCCGTCTTCTTAATTCCCAAGAAGACGGGGGGATGGAGACCCGTACTGGATCTAAAAAAACTGAACAAGTATATCAGACTGGAACGCTTCAAGATGGAGTCTCTGAACACAGTAATCTTATCAGTCCAGCCCGGGGACTGGATGGTTTCCATAGATCTCCAGGATGCATATTTGCACATTCCAATAAACAGCCAGTTCCAGCACTTTTTACGGTTCAAGGTGGGCGGCCTACGTCTACAGTTCCAATGCCTCCCGTTTGGAATCTCATCAGCTCCCAGAACGTTTACAAAAGTACTAGGGGCCATTCTAGTGCCTCTTCGGGAAAAGGGGATACGAGTACTATATTATTTGGACGATATTCTAATCTTGTCTCAGCAAAAAGACCTCTTAGAGGAGCACACCCAAACAGTACTAAGCACCTTGTCCAGATTCGGTTGGTTGATCAACATAGCGAAAAGCCAGCTAAAGCCAACACAGAAAATGGGTTACTTGGGGGCCCTATTCAACACCCCGGAGAAATCAGTTTCTCTTCCACCGGAAAAGGTTCCAATGTTGGTTCAAAAAGTAAAACGGGCAATGAGTTCCCGCTTCATGTCAGCGTCAGAGTGTCTGAGCCTCATAGGCTCCTTCGCTTCATGCATCCCAATGGTAAAATGGGCCAGATGGCACCTACGGGAATTTCAGCTAGGGTTCCTAGCCCAATGGGGGAAAGAACATCTCAAGCAGAAGATAATTGTGTCCTCTTCGATGAAATCCAGTCTATGGTGGTGGACAAGACCCTCCAATCTATTAACTCCGCGACTCCTAGGTCCAATTACATGGACCATTCTTACTTCAGACGCCAGCCAACTAGGTTGGGGGGCACACACCCAAGACAAATTAGTTCAAGGGAAGTGGCCATTCAGTGCGGAGGGAGTGATATCCAATATACTGGAACTAAGAGCGGCCTGGATGGGGTTTCTACATCTAGCACCTCTTCTCAGGGGCAAACCGGTCCTTCTTCAAATGGACAACCGTGCGGCGGTGGCCTACGTCCAGAACCAAGGGGGCACGCACAGCAGGGCATTATTCAGCGAAGTAACTCCAATAATCTCGTGGGCAGAGAAGAATCTGTTCGACATACGGGCATGCTATATTCCGGGTCCAGAGAACCAGTTAGCCGATCACCTATCAAGGTCGTTCTGCAACAACAACGAATGGTCTCTAGACCAAGAGGTCTTCAACAGGATCTGCCAACAGTGGGGGACTCCCCAATTAGATCTTTTTGCCTCACCGCTCAACGCAAAGACTCCTCGGTTCTTCTCAAGAGCACCATGTCCGACAGCAGTGGGTACAGATGCTCTGATCCAGCCTTGGACATTCCAGTTGGGATATGCCTTTCCCCCAACTCCCTTGATTCTGAGATTCCTCCAGCGTCTGACAAAGGAAGAAGTAACCATCCTAGCGATCATTCCATATTGGCCAAGGAGGCCGTGGTTCCCGCTATTGGTCAGTCTATCCCTGGGCAATCCGACATCTCTACCTCTCAAGAACAACCTGCTGACTCAGGGCAGTTTCATCCACCCGAATCCAGAGATTCTGGATTTGAGGGTCTGGATATTGAAAGGAGGAGGCTGGGGGATATAGGGTGTTCACAAGAGGTCATCCGAACCCTTTTGCTCGCAAGAAAGTCTTCCACGAACACCACTTACTACAGGATTTGGAAGAAATTTGTGACCCTAGCGGAATCCAACCAGTTCAATCCACTGTTTCCGGAGGTTCATAATATTTTGTTATTTTTACAGTCAGGCCTAGACCTAGGTTTAGGACACAGCACTCTAAAGGTCCAGGTGTCTGCCATCTCAGCCTTAACAGATGTCAGATGGGCACTTAATCCACTGGTGGACAGATTTTTGAAGGCGGTTCTGAGACTTCGCCCGCCCAGGAAATCTCTATACCCCAAATGGGATCTGACAATTGTGCTGGAAGCCCTAACACGTTCCCCATTCGCTCCTACAGAAGGTTGCTCACTAGAGGACATTACCTGGAAGACAGCCTTCCTGATTGCAATCACATCGGGGCGCAGGGTGTCGGAAATCCAAGCCCTGGGAGCCCAAGAGCCTTACATCACATTCTTTCCAGACAGGGTAGTACTACAGCCAATACATCAGTTCATTCCCAAAGTACCTTCGGTTTTTCATTTCAATCAAGAATGGGTACTTCCAACATTTGAAGGAGAACAAGCATCCACAAACCTGCATGAGCTAGATGTGGCCAGATCCTTAAAACATTATCTTAAGGTGACACAGGAATTCAGAAAGGACCAACGCCTCTTCATCATCCCAAAAGGGGCAAGGAAAGGAAAAGCAGCCTCCAAGTCAACAGTGGCAAGATGGATTGTAGGACTCATCCAGAAAACCTATCGGGCTAGTGGTCTTCCTATTCCCAAGGCAATAAACGCACATTCAACGAGAGGAGTCGCCTCGTCCTGGGCAGCCCTGGCAAGGGTCTCCCCGGAAACTATCTGCAGGGCAGCAAGCTGGTCTTCCTTCAGCACCTTTATGTCCCATTATAGCCTTGACCCGGCAGCCCTCACATCGAGAGACTTTGGGAGAAAATTGCTAGAACGCTCTACTCTATAATTATTAAATATATTTTTTTTTTGAGCAGTACCCTCCCTGTAAAGCGAGTTATTTGACCATTGGTATGCTGCCATGGAGGCACCAGGAAAATGGAAAATTGAATACCTACCTTTCTGTAATTTTCCTTTCCTGGTGCCTACCCATGGCAGCATACACCCTCCCTTATGGACTGCTCTGCGGTCTGAGGGCTAGTAACTAGAATGCCTATCTGAGGGGGGAGCTCTTTTTTATTGAGAGAGTTACGTGGTCCTGTGGGTCAGTGGGGGCGGAGCCATGACCATTGGTATGCTGCCATGGGTAGGCACCAGGAAAGGAAAATTACAGAAAGGTAGGTATTCAATTTTCCATTTTAACCACTTCCAGACCTGCGCACGACGATGTACGTCCATTTTTTAAAGATTGATATCTCGGTAACGGCAGCAGCTGCTGCCACAACCGAGGTATCAATCTTTAGTGTGCGCGGTCTGGTAAACGATAACGGCGGTCTCCGCGGCGGATTCGCCGCGAGATCGCCATTATCGGTAGCGGGAGAGGGGCCCCCCCTCCCGCCGCTCTCCCGCGCCCTCCGCCGCTTGCCGGAGCCGTCGGTAGCGGCGGAGGCGATCGGGACCGTTCGGCAGCTGAGCGGGGACGAGACTGAAGGAAAAATCTCCTTCATCCGTCCCCATAGCTCTGCTGGGCGGAAGTAACGTCAAAACGTCAGTCCCGCCCAGCCTCTTAAAGAGACAATTTTTTTTTTTGTCATTTGAAAAAATGACATTTCCAATTTTTTTATTTTTTTTTTGCATTTAAGCTCAAATATGAGATCTGAGGTCTTTTTGACCCCAGATCTCATATTTAAGAGGACCTGTCATGCTTTTTTCTATTACAAGGGATGTTTACATTCCTTGTAATAGGAATAAAAGTGATCAATTTTTTTTTTCAGTGTAAAAAGTAATAAAATAAATAAAAATAAATAAGAAAACAAAAAAAATTTTTTTTTAAAGCGCCCCGTCCCGACGAGCTCGCGCGCAGAAGCGAACGCATACGCGAGTTGCGCCCGCATATGAAAACGGTGTTCAAATCACACAAGTGAGGTATCGCCGCGATCGTTAGAGCGAGAGCAATAATTCTAGCCCTAGAGCTACTCTGTAGCTCAAAAAATGCAACCTCTAGAATTTTTTAAACATCGCCTATCGAGATTTTTAAGGGTAAAAGTTTGACGCCATGCCACGAGCGGGCGCAATTTTTAAGCGTGACATGTTGGGTATCATTTTACTCGGCGTAACATTATCTTTCACAATATATAAAAAAATTGGGCCAAATTTATTGTTGTCTTATTTTTGAATTCAAAAAAGTGAATTTTTTCCAAAAAAAGTGCGCTTGTAAGACCGCTGCGCAAATACGGTGTGACAAAAAGTATTGCAATGACCACTATTTTATTCTCTAGGGTGTTAGAAAAAAAATATATAATGTTTGGGGGTTTTAAGTAATTTTCTAGCAGAAAAAACTGTTTTAGTCTTGCAAACACCAAATCTGAAAAACACCTAAAGTCTGGAAGTGGTTAAAACAATACTGCACTATTGGCACTTTATCTCCCTGGGTGCGAGTCACTGTCATTTCTCAGACGTGAGGGATCTATCTCTTCAATTACAGTCCATCCGGATAACATCCTATGCGGATGCGACTAGAAAGTGTATTTGGGCTGATATGCTGTTACCTTACAGCAGTAAGGTAAGGGGACATCCTCACTTATTTTGAAGAGAACACCGGAAACCTACCTTTTCTTCACGTTATTTTGGCATCTACACCTGCACTTTTATTTTTGGATTTTTCCTTCGTTATGCTTATAGGCTTTTTGTTGCATGGACATTTAACTTAGGCCACACGAGATGCTGGTAAACGCGTGTTCAGAGGCATTTGGACAGCTTTTTCGACTGCCCCTGAACACATTCAATGTTATCCTATGTGTCCATGCACACAGTCATGTTTTTCTGTGTTTTTCGGCAGTTGCGTTTATGCTCGTTTTTTCAGAAGCACAAAAATGGGATCAGACGCAAAAGTTTTCGCGTTTCAGACGCAAATTGCGGCAAAACGCCGCTAAACGCAGCAAAACGCGGTACCGGCCTTTTGCCGCGATTTCGTTTATAGGCGTTTTTAAAGGTGTCCTATTTTTTTTACATTAGAAATCTCAAAAATGATGGCAAATGATGAAAAAACATAAAAAAAATTAATTGCTTGCATTGCATTGTGGACAATCCACAACTTGTGGCAGGTGACGTGGCCAGTGGACAATCCACAACTTGTGGCAGGTGACGTGGCAGGTGACGTGGCCAGGTGACATGGCAAGTGGACAATCCACAACTTGTGACAGGTGACGTGGCCAGGTGACATGGCAGGTGACGTGGCAGGTGACGTGGCCAGGTGACATGGCAAGTGGACAATCCACAACTTGTGACAGGTGACGTGGCCAGGTGACATGGCAGGTGACGTGGCCAGGTGACGTGGCCAGTGGACAATCCACAACTTGTGGCAGGTGACGTGGCAAGTGGACAATTCACAACTTGAGGCAGGTGACGTGGCAAGTGGACAATCCGCAGCTTGTGGCAGGTGATGTGGCAAGTGACACGTTAAATACACGTACACTGCTGCTCTCTCAGCTGCTACTCACTCTGGTCTCACAAAATGGCTGAAATGGTTAAATAATACTGTTTTTTGAGCTTAGGGAGGGTCTTATGATGTTTCTTAACCAAACGCTTATAAACGCAAACGCGGTAAAACGCTGCGTTTTAACTGACGGTTTTTGCGTTTGAAAACGTGTGTTTAGATGAGTTTGCATCTGCGTCTCGTGTGCATGGGGCATTAGCCTATTGCAGTCACTGTTGTGCGTTGTGTTATGCACACTGTACTATTGGTTAACAGTACACCAATTATTATTGTATTACACTGTATGATACTAGCACTGTCACGTTTTATTACCCTACTTTTGCCAGCTGGATTAGCTGCACTGTAGCACGTTAATTTTGATGTCAATATTTTTTCACATTGTCATTTTGATCATTAGTCAGACTGTATCTTTTTACATATAAGGATTTGCTACACTTCCTCTACACTTCTACCCCATTTCCTATTTACAGCGCAGCACTACCCTTTTCTTTATGTTAGTTAGGTAATTGACTGGCCCAGGCTGAGGAAGCGGTTAATGTTCTGCACCTCTGTTCCTGGGCTGTTTGGGCCCTGCCTATTTGCCTAGCTGTGATATAAATAGGGAAGAAAGGAGTCTCTCAGGCCCTGTTCCTGGAGATGTCGTAACTGTCATGGAGCACTGAGTGGCATTGCTGCACCCAGCAGTCCGTTGGAAGACATCAGTAGTCAGGAGAATTGCCAAGCCTTGGAGAAATAACAGCTATGGACTATCACCTTGTTGGTGTATGCTTAGGCAGCCTAGTTTAGTTAGAGAGGGACATGTTGCACTGAAAATATGTACTTGTTGGACTTCTTTGCAAATGTTCCAGTAAAGGTTCATTAACTATTTAAAGCCTAGTCTCAAGTCATTCAGTGGGGTGCATGATGGTTTCTGGCATGTGAAAGAACATTGATCAGTAAAGCACACGTGGAGTATGAAGCAAAGCCACTACAAAAGGTTTATTCTGCAAGACAAGCAAGGAGAAGGAATGCAGTTGCAATGGGTAACCAAGAACTAGTGCAGGTACATTGCAGCTGGCCATGAAGTGTTGTATCTGGCATGGTGGAGGGTCCCCTGGTAGCGAGAGGCAGGGCCGCCATCAGGAGGTACAGGCAGTACACCTGTAAGGGGCCCGGATGACAACCCCTCCTTTTTTTTTCTTTTTATTAAAGGGCCCAGAGGTCTCCAGGGCCCCAGATGGCAATCCTCCTTTTTTTTTTTTTATCTAATAAAAAAAAAATATATATTATCAAAGGACCCAGAGGTCCCCAGGGCCCCGGATGGCAAACCCCCCCGTTTTTTTATATATATTTTTATATTTATTTTATTATTAAAGGACACACTTATGCCCTTATACACACTTATGCCCTGTACACACGATCGGTCAATCCGATGAGATTTTTCCATCAGTTAACCGCTGAAGCTGACTGATGATCAGTCGTGCCTGCACACCATCAGTTAAAAAAACGATCGTGTCAGAACGCAGTGAGGTAAAACACGAGGTGCTGAAAAAAATGAAGTTCAATGCTTCCAAGCATGCCTCGACTTGATTCTGAGCATGCGTGGATTATTAACCGATGGACGTGCCCACAGACGCTTGTTTTTTTTCAATCGGTTAGGTATCCATTGGTTAATTTTAAAACAAGTTTCACATTTTTTAACCGATGGGGCCTACACACGATCGGTTTGGTCTGATGAAAACGGTCCATCAGACCGTTCTCATCGGATTGACCGATCGTGTGTACGCGGCATGATTCATATATAGCCTCTTATTGCCCTTATGGGCCTGACTACTGCCAGTGACAGAATGCCATGAGTGTTTTCTGAGATGGGGTGGCAGGCAGGACACGTGTCTTAATATGTATTTGAACAGATATCTGTGGGATCTTGTATCTATGGTGGATCTATGTTCAGGTATATTTTCAGACATTGAATTGTAAGTTCAGGAACGCTTGTTTCTTTTTTTTTGTAAACTTGATATTTCTTTCAATAAACATTTTTCCTGACAAAAATAAATAAATAATTATTCTAAAAATTCAATTTGTTAATTATAAGTTATAAAGTTATAAAGTACGACCTTTCCCATCGATACATCTCCATACTGAGTTCTGGATATTATCATAAATGTAACAACCACCCTAAAGCCTGATAAACACTGCTATTTTTTTTTTTTCGTTCAACCCAACAGGTTGAACGAAAAAAAAAACTGACAGCTCCAATGTTAGTACAGCAATCTCCCCTGCTGTTCTTTTGTGTTCTGAAAGGAGAACGGTCCCCATCGGGTGAGAGTGCTGATCGGGAGCCGGTCGGCTGTTGGTTTTCCAGCATTCTCGTCTAACAGAAGCCAAAGGGCTGGCTTCTATCGGACCGGCTGCCTTAAACACTGGCCGATTGTCAGACGGTTTTTATTGAACTGCCCGATGTCGCCCGGCATTCAGCCCCTGTGTACGGGGGCTTAAAGGGGTTTTTCACCCATTTTTTAAGTTTATTAAAAGTCAGCAGCTACAAAAAGTGTAGCTGCTGGCTTTTAATAAACTGACACTTACCTGCTCCACGGCTCCGCTCCTTGCCCCCCCTCGCCGGCCGGCGTCTTCATTTCTAGTGTGGGCACCCGGCAGTGACAGCTTTCTGGCTCCATGGCCGGGCACCCACTGCGCATGCGCGAGCGGCACTGCGCATGCGTGAGCGGCGCGGCGCCGTCCGATTGGACAGGCGCTGGCCTACAGGGAGGGGCTGTGAAAAGGCGATTAAGCTAATCGCCTTTCCAGCCCCTTAGCGGAAGGAGGAAGTGGGACAGGAAGTCCCCTTCTCCTGAAGCCCCCACTCCCCCCCCCAAAAAATTACATGCCAAATGTAAGGGGGCGAGGAGTGGGTTAAGAGGAAGTTCCATTTTTAGGTGGAACTCCTCTTTAAGTATGACCTTCTTCTCTCCACCACTCACATCACATCTTCACTACCTTTTTTGAATGCCATATGGCACTCTCTGACCCCTGAAAACTTTAGGAGCACCTAAGTAGACCTAACGTGAAAAGAACACAGGTGATTTAAGTGGTGCCCTTTTTTTCATACTTGTGTATGTAGCCGAAAGTGGGCTACAGTTATCTAGCACTGCAGACTAAAGCATGCCATACACGGTCGAATTTCGTATACATTTTCTTTTCAAAATCAGAAAGTTCGTTTTTTTGGTGATCCGATGATGCCTCCTTTGATTTTCGAAATTCGGCCGACAAAATATTCATGTTGCCAGGAATATTAGTTTCTCTCCGGAAATATTCTTTTCTCTCCTGGAATATTCTTTTCTCTCCGGGAATATTTTTTTCTTGCACATGCGCGTTTTTTTTCTATTACATTTCTCGCACCATTCTCCCATCATTGATCAGAAAATCTTTTGTTTTTCAAAAAATTTCCAACATGTCGGATTTCTCAAATTTGTTTGACGCGCGAAAATCGGCTGTTGCTGCAGCCCACTAACGGTGCGAAATTCGTATGAAAATTCTTTGATACGATTTTCGAAAGAAAATTCTTTCGAAATCCGAACTGTGTATGGCCGCCTTTACCCTCTCCCTTCTTTGACCGTCCCCGTGTTCCTCTAGAACTGGGCTTGAAATTACTTGCATCATCTTCCTGAGCCCAGCAGAGAGAAGTGTGGGGACTGTAGTCTCCTGAACAGACATCCCGATTCTGCAGAACTATCCCTGGACTACACATCCCAGCTTGCCATCTTCTCCAAAAATAGAACTCTGGGAAAGGCTTTAAAAGGGGTCAGCAGACTAAGCCAAAGTCTCTTGCTTCCCGGGGTCCATCAAGTAAACACCCCTCTGCTGCTGTGTGAGAGGGCAGCGGTCTACCACGCGGCGACACAGCGAACCCAGATCCGACCCAGGCGGGTCCAACGCCGCTTGCTCCATAAGGGGACATCACCGCAGCGTCAATGTAACCCGCTGGATCAGACGACTCACAGTCCCACAAGCCGGTCGGGCATCTCCGCTCATTCTGCATCAACTTGGATCACTCTTCATGAGGTTTCCACGCTGTTCTTCAGTTTAGTGAGAGGGCATTCGCCCACCAATATCTTTGCCTTATCCTATCTCACAGAACACTGTTGACAGACACCTTACACCTGGAATTACTCTAAGGCCGGGTACTCACGGACAAACATGTACGGTGAAAGCGGTCCGTCGGACCGTTTTCACCGTACATGTCTGCCAGAGGGCTTCTGTACGATGGTTGTACACACCATCGTACAGAAGTCCGCGCGTAAACAATACGCGGGGCGTGTCCGCGGTGTCGCCGCGCCGATGACGCGGTGTCGCCGCGACAATGACGCGGCGACGTGGGCGGCCTGCCTTTAAAATGCTTCCACGCATGCGTCGAAGTCATTCGACGCATGCGAGGGACGGCGGGCGCCTGGACATGTACGGTAGGTCTGTACTGACGACCGTACATGTCCGAGCGGGCAGGATTCCAGCGGACGGTTTTAAAACAAGTCCAGGAATATTTGTCCGCTGGGAAAAGGCCCGGCGGGCAAATGTTTGCTGGAATTCGGCCCGCTCGCGCCCACACACGACCAAACATGTCTGCTGAAACTGGCCCGCGGACCAGTTTCAGCAGACATGTTTGGTCGTGAGTATGGGGCCTAAGGATTACAACTAGCCAGGCACAGCTGTTTTGCTTTGACCACATACCACCGTGCCACATTCAGGATTTTTGTTCCATAAGCTCCAATTTGCTGGTGAAGATCATTGCGAGGCCTTGCATCCTAGATATTGTTATACTATTGCCATTTAAAGGGACACACCCCTAAGATCTAGAATACCCAGTCTCTCATTAGGATAAAAAGTAAAATAGGCAACCCTGGGGTTTCCTTTTTTTTGCATAGATAGTATATACAGCATTAGTGTTGTTCTTTAGATATTCATCAATTTATTGTCTGTTTCTATGTGCATTGCTATTTTATATCTGTGTCTCCAAGTTGTTCATTTAATTACCTTGGGGGAACCTAGAGTGTTAGGAGGGCTGGAAAGTTCACAGGGTCAAAGTGATAAACATGCAATTCTAAGCAACCCCCAAGGGGGCAGTGCTACATGTATTTTATTGAGAGATTTTTGGCAAACCAGAGGTAAGATATGTAGTGACAGCACTGACATGAACACACATGAAGCACAAAGCAATGCACTTTACGTACATTTTTTATTTTTTTTAGAGATAAAAGGGACTGGGGGGAGGGGGTAGGTGTTAATTTATTTGAAGGAAATTGGTGGCCTATTTCTGAAGATTGGTTGCCTGGCTGTTTTGCTAACCTGCTGTCTTTTAAAAAAATTACCCAAAAAAGTGCTTAGATCAGAAATTCGGAGAAAAGTCATAAATCTTTTTTTGCATATTTGTTTCGGGTTAATAACTACTAAAAAACAAGAGTCAATGTGACAGACAAGCAACTAGCATTTTCAGAAGAAGATCATTTTCAGTAGTGGCAGCCTTTATCTTTTTTTCAGAACAGGTTTGCCCAGGGCAAGCATGTAGGCAGGTGGAGCACTGCAGTATCTGCAGGTGGCACTGCGCCATTCCGTCAAGCTGGCAGGAGACTATAGAGGACTATTCTGTCTCCCTCATGGGCTCCGGGTGGCCAACATGGGGAAGCCGGAAACCCCTGAAGACTAAGTAGGGTGTGTATATCGATCAGGTGAGTGATGAATAGCAGTTCAGTGTGGGTGCCTGCCCCAGCTTATCACCACTAAATCATTTGGTGGAGGGGAAATTATGGCATGGGGTTGTTTTTCAGGGGTTGCGCTTGGCTCCTTAGTTCCAGTGAAGGGAACTCTTAAGGCGTCAGCATGCCAAGACATTTTGGACTCAATTTCATGCTCTCAACTTTGTGTGAAGAGTTTGGGGATGGCCTCTTCTTGTTCCAACATGACTGCACAGCAGTGCGCAAAGCAAGGTCTATAAAGACATGGATGAGTGAGTTTGGGGTGGAGGAACTTGACTGAGCTGCACAAAGTCCTGACCTTAACCAGATAAAACACCTTTGGGATGAAGTAGAGTGGAGACTGCAAGCCAGGCCTTCTTGACCAACATCAGTCCCTGACCTCACAAATGCATTTCTGGAAGAATGGTCAAACATTCCCATAGACACACTCAGGCCCGGACTGGGACAAAAAATAGGCCCGGGCATTTTAGAATGAGCAGCCAACTTTTCCAGGGACCGGGGGGGTGCGGTCGGTAGACATTCGCGGGGGTGGCTGGTGTCGGTCCTCCACACTGTAATGTGCAGGGACACTGTGATATAAAGGGAACTGCACTGTTAAGGGGCACTGCAATGATTAGAGTGCCCCTTTACAGTGCAGTCCCCTTTATATTACAGTGTCCCAGTCCTATTGTGGCCATACAATGCTAGTACTGTCTGTCTCCTATTGTGCCCACACTGCCCAGTGACACTGACCTGCTCTCTTTTAGGTGGTGCTGTACAGCGTGGCTCTCTCTCTCTGGTGGTGCGGGTACAGCGTGGTTGTCTCTCTGGTGGTGCGGGTACAGCGTGACGCTCTAACTGGTGGTGCGGGAGCAGCGTGGCTCTCTCGCTAGTGGTTCGGTACAGCGTGACTCTCTCGCTGGTGGTGCGGGTACAGCGTGACTCTCTCGCTGGTGGTGCTGGTACAGCGTGACTCTCTCACTGGTGGTGCGGGTACAGCGTGACTCTCTCGCTGGTGGTGCGGGTACAGCGTGGCTCTCTCACTGGTGGTGCAGGTACAGCATGGCTCTCTCGCTGGTGGTGCGGGTACAGCGTGGCTCTCTCTCTGGTGGTGCGGGTACAGCGTGGCTCTCTCGCTGGTGGTGCAGGTACAGCATGGCTCTCTCGCTGGTGGTGCGGGTACAGCGTGGCTCTCTCTCTGGTGGTGCGGGTACAGTGTGGCTCTCTCTCTGGTGGTGCGGTACAGCGTGGCTCTCTCTCTGGTGGTGCGGTACAGCGTGGCTCTCTCTCTGGTGGTGCGGTACAGCGTAGCTCTCTGGTGGTGCGGTACAGCGTGGCTCTCGAAATTTAAAAATGTACGTTGTTTGCGTAAGTCGTCCGTGAATGGCGCTGGACGCCATTTACGTTCAAGTCAAAACCAATGACGTCCTTGCGACGTCATTTAGCGCAATGCACGTCGGGAAATTTTAGGGACGGCGCATGTGCAGTACGATCGGCGCGGGAACGCGCCTAATTTAAATGATCCACGCCCCCTACCCGGATCATTTGAATTAGGCGGGCTTGCCTAATTTACGCTACGCCGCCGCAACTTTACAGACAAGTTCTTTGTGAATAAAGCACTTGCCCATAAAACTTGCGGCGGCGTAACGTAAACGAGATACGTTACGCCCGTGGAGATTTACGCCGAGATACGAGAATCTGGGCCTTTGACTGTATGCCATTAAAGTTCATGTGTGTGTAAAGACAGGTGCCCCAATTTACAATATAGTGTACATAGGCTGTTGCAGCTTTCTGGCTGTTTTCCTGACGCACTGGCTTTAATATTTCCAGAATCACTGACCTGAAATTCATGAATGCAGAACAAAACTTATGATTTACAGTGCCTTGAAAAAGTATTCATAAACCTTGAAATTTTATGTGATAGATAGATAAACACAAAGTGGAATATAATTGTGAAGTGGAAGAAAATGATTATCATTTTTTTGTTTGAAAAGTGTGGTGTTCATTTGTATTCAGCCCCCCTGAGTCAATATTTTGTAGAACCACCATTCACTGCAATTACAGCTGCAGGTCTTTTGGGGATGTCTCTACCAGCTTTTCACATCTAGAGAGTGAATTATTTGCCCATTCTTTGCAAAATAGCTCAAACTCTGTCAGATTGGATGGAGAGCGTCTGTGAACAGCAATTTTCAAGTCTTGACACAGATTCTCAATTGGATTTAGGTCTGGACTTTGACTGGACCATTTTAAAACATAAATATGCTTTGATCTAAACCATTCCATTGTAGCTCTGACTGTATATTTAGAGTCGTTGTCCTTCTGGAAGGTGAACCCCAGCCCCAGTCTAAAGTCTTTTACAGACTCTAAAGCCCTGTACACACGGCCCGGATTCTCGTCAGGAAAAACACGTTGTTTTTCCTGATGAGATTCCTGCCAAGATTTTCTTGCCGGCCAAGTGTACACACGTACGATTCAAAAGAACCGTTGTTCTTTTTAATGGCACAAACGCAGTGATGTCATTGACTACGACAAGCATGCTCTAGTCACATTCGATGCTGTCGCCACCATCTTGCTTCACCCTACCTATGCATTGGAAGCTACCGCGCATGCGTCAAAGTAATTTCGACCATGCACAGGTTTCCACGAGACAGGTAAGTATACACACGCTCGGGTTTCTCGGCAGGAAAACACTGCCGAAAATCTCACAACGAGAAAATAGAGAGCAGGTTCTCTATTTTTCTTGTCGAGATTCTGGGCAGTTTTCTTGATGAGAAACCTCAAAGCCTCGTACACACGCACGGTTTACTCAGCAAGAAAGCTCTGCCAGCAGTTTTCTTGCTGTTTCTTGTTGAGAAAACCATGCGTGTGTACGAAGCTTAACAGCTTTTCTTTTAAGGTTGCTCTGTATTCGGCTCCATCCATCTTTCCATCAACTCTGACCAGCTTCCCTGTCCCTGCTGAAGAAAAGCATCCCCACAACATGATTCTGCCACCACCATGTTTCACGGTGGAGATGGTGTGTTCAGGGTGATGTGCATTGTTAGTTTTCCACCACACATAGCGTTTTGCTTTTAGGTCAAAAATTAAATTTTGATCTCATCTGACCAGAGCACCTTTTTCCACATGTTTGCTGTGTCCCCCACATGTCTTCTCACAAATTGCAAACAGGACTTCTTATGGCTTTCTTTCAACAATGTCTTGCTTCTTGCCACTCTTCCATAAAGACCAGATTTGTGGAGTGCACGACTAATAGTTGTCTTGTGGACAGATTTTCCCACCTGAGCTGTGGATCTCTGCAGCTCCTCCAGAGTTTCCATGGGCCTCTTGGCTGCTTTTTTGATTAATTGTCTTTTGCTGACTCTAACAGGTTTTCTTCTAAGAATACCCTGGATTTGGCTCCATCCATCTTCCCACCAACTCTGACCTTCGTCACATCATCCCTTGTGACGATGGTTCGCAGAAAAAAAGGATCCTGGTCACATATGGTAATGAAACCTCCAGAGGTTTCCCCCCGTTTTGCTTTCTGTTTGCCTGCCAGCTTGTGCGGCACGAACTGGGAACAGATCTTCCGCTTACCCAAATCTTCGGGGACGATGGTGCACACTATGGGCCTGATCCACAAAAGGGATACGCCGGCGTATCTACTGATACGCCGTCGTATCCCTGTTTCTATCTATGGAACTGAACCACAGAATCAGTTTCACATAGATAGGCAGAAGATCCGACATGTGTAAGGGACTTACACTGTCGGATCTTAGGATGCAGTACCGCAGCCGCCGCTGGGGGCATTTCTCGTCGAAATCCAGCGTTGGGTATGCAAATTAGCACTTACGGAGATCCACGAAGCTTTTAAGCTTCGTTTTTTCTCCGTAAGTATTAGTTTGCCGTCGCAAAATTAGGGCTGCTTTTATAAAGTGTAAAGTTAGTACACCATGTAAAAGTAGACCCTTCTTTCCCGCGACGCTGTCATTTGAAAAAAAAAAAAAAAAAAAATTTCCGCCGCATCTCTTTTTTTTCCCGACGCAACTTTTTTTACCCGGCGCGATTCACAAAACTCGGCGCAACGTAATTTCGCGCAATGCATGTCGGGAAAAATCGCGTCGGGAGCATGTGCAGTACGTCCAGCGCGGGAGCGCGCCTAATTTAAATGGGACTCGCCCCATTAGATTAGGAACGCCTTGCGCCGGACGGATTTAAGTTACACCGCTCAAAATTTCTAGGTAAGTGCTTTGTGGATCGGGCACTTAGGTAGAGATTTTGCAGCGGTGTAACTTAAATACCAAAAGTTAAGTTACGGCCGGTTTTTGTGGATCAGGCCCTATGTCCTTGCTAATGCCCCATTCCTCTGCCATCAATCGTAGAGTCAGTCTCCGATCTCATGCCAGAATTTGTTGCACTTGCTTGATCGTGTCCGGAGTTCCTTTTTGTCGACGGCCGACCCTAACGTGGCTCATCCCTAGCCGCTTCCTTCCCGTCACGTAAGTATTTGAACCAGTTGTAAACACATTTTCTGATCGCGGCTTCCATCCTGTACACTTGCACCAACATTTTATACGTCTCCGTCGCCCTCAAATTTACTACTACTAGAAAATGAGAATTAGCCGTTGCTATTATGGAGTGGCCAAGATGGCAGTTGTGCAGAGAATGATAATACAAATGTAAATGGTAAACATAGGCCAACAAAAGTCAAGAGACGCTTAGCAGTCGGTGCTATAAGCAGTGACAGGAGGGTGAGTTTTCTTTTGTTTCTTCCAATGAGAAGCCATTTATCGGGACAAAGGGGGGTTGTATAGTGAATGTAAATGATATTTTTTATCTCACCCTTAGGGGGTCCATGAACTCACGGTTAAGAACCCCTTTTCTAGATGGACTAAATCACTTCCATTTTTCCCTTAACTTCATGTTGATACAACTCTATTCCTCCTTTTTATTTTAGTTAATGTATTTTGGAATCCCCTTTTTTCTGAGTGAGCACATAAGAGGGTCATAAGCCTCTGTTACTCACCTTGAACATTCTATTTGCATATGTTGTTTTTGTACATGGAATATATTTCACCAATTTTTTTTCTTCTCTTTTCTTCACATTTAATTGTCTGAGCTGAGTACCTTGGCTCCAAAGGGCTTCCAAATAATATGCAAATAGAATAGGGAGACTTAAGAATCCTTGCTCAGAAAACTAATTAAATTGTGATACACAGAGATTCTTTTCATTTCTGTAGTTTACAGAAGCACCTGATTGTACAGTTTTATGCTGGTACTTGTTCTATATATATATAAGTAGAGCTTATTCATAATATATATATATATATATATATATATATATATATATATACAGTATGTGTATATATATATATATATATATATATATATATATACAGTATGTGTATATATATATATATATATATATATATATACATACTGTATATATATATATTATGAATAAGCTCTACTTACAAATTTTGAATGCTACAAGTAAATTGATGAAATAGCAGGCAGACTGATATATGAAAGTATTAATATACAGTAGTAGCAAAAATCAGCATAAATTATGCAATACAAATATGCTGCAGATATATGGAAATTTGCAGTCAGCAGTCCAGTTGGTTTAGTCATTGCTGGCTGTTTGAATGGAGATACGCAATGTAATTTGGTGGTGGATAGTGATGGGCAAATCTGCCAGGTTCAAATTTGGTTGGAAATGTGGCAAACCCAAACTTTGTGGGGAATCCCATCATGGGGACAAGTCCTGCTGTTCAATTCTGGCCATTTTTGAGCTAATTAGGAAACTATTATCAAAAGGACATAGGGAGCTGGGCATTGCCCTGGGGGGTCACTTAAAGTGGAACTTCACTCCTCCAATCAACACTGATTATTTTTAATCCCCATGCTGCTAGCATTAGTAAATAGATAGGAAAGTATATCGTATTTACTTGTTTTAAATTTTTTTTTTACATTTCTGCAGTTACGTCCTGGTTTCTTGCCTAGGCAAATGATGTCATACATTCCAGGAGTCTTCAGGAGAGGAAAAGGGGGAGAGGGGTTTTCTCAGCTGAGCACACATTCCTGCATCCATGCTTGAGCTAAGGGCAGATGGATTCCAGGAAGTAAATGCTACACAAATTATTTGCCCTTACTCAAGATGGCCATGGCCAGAAATGCTAGGTGGGTGTTTTTAAAAGTGATTTCTCAAAATAAAGCATGGAGGCATGGATGGGGGAGATTGCTTTGAATATTAAAAATTTATTTAATCCAAAGATACAGTGGGGATCGAAAGTTTGGGCACCCCAGGTAAAAATTTGTATTAATGTGCATAACGAAGCCAAGGAAAGATGGAAAAATCTCCAAAAGACATCAAATTACAGATTAGACATTCTTATAATATGTAAAAAAAAGTTAGATTTGATTTCCATCATTTACACTTTCAAAATTATAGAAAACACAAAAATGGCATCTGCAAAAGTTTGGGCACCCTGCAGAGTTAAAATCTTGTACTGCCCCCTTTGGCAAGTATCACAGCTTGTAAACGCTTTTTGTAGCCAGCCAAGAGTCTTTCAATTCTTGTTTGAGGTATCTTTGCCCATTCTTCCTTACAAAAGTCTTCCAGTTCTTTGAGATTTCTGGGCTGTCTGTCACACACTGCTCTTTTAAGGTCTATCCATAGATTTTCAATTATGTTGAGGTCAGGAGATTGTGAAGGCAATGGCAAAACCTTCAGTTTACGCCTCTTGATGTAATCCCCCGTGGATTTTGAGGTGTGTTTAGGATCATTATCCATTTGTAGAAGCCATCCTCTCTTTAACTTCAGCTTTTTCACAGTTGGCATCAAGTTACCATCTAAAATTTGCTGAAATTTTATTGAATCCATTTTTCCTTCTACTCGTGAAATGTTCCCTGTGCCACTGGCTGCAATACAACCCCAAAGCATGATTGATCCACCCCCATGCTTAACAGTTGGACAGACGTTCTTTTCATTAAATTCTGTGCCCTTTCTTCTCCAAACGTACCTTTGCTCATTCCGGCCATAAAGTTCTATTTTAACCTCATCGGTCCACAGAACTTGTTTCCAAAATGCATCAGGCTTGTCTATATGTTAATTTTGCAAAGTTCAAACGCTGATTTTTGTGGTGAGGATGTAGAAGAGATAGAAGAGGTGTAATGCAGCATCGTATTTTGGCATTACATGTTTTGGATGTGTTATTGATTTTCTTTATCTTTTACATTTGGCTTGGCTTAACCACTTGCCGCCCACCCACAGTAGTTCTACTGCGAGCAGCCAGCAGCTCCAGGCCAGGCCAGGCAACGCACTGGTACGTCACTGCCTTTCTCTCGGGTTTGGACACAGCACCAGTTTGGCAGCTTATTTTAGCCAATGATTTTGGCTTAAGTAAGCTGAGTGGCAAATCACACACAGAGTTTTGTATTTACAAAAACACAGAACTCCGTGTACAGGGAACCAAAATTTGTCTGTTTCTTCTCCCTGGAAAACAAGGAGAAAACACAGACAGATAGTAAAGTAAAAACAGCACATATTAAAGCGGAGTTCCAACCACAATTAGCATTTTTTAAATGTATGTCCTTTCATCCTGCATTTTTATAATATAAATCCAGTCACTTACTATTTTACAATCCGCCGCCGATCCGCATAGATATTCAAAAAAGATAGTTTATAAAACTATATCTACACCGTTGTCATTTTGCTTGTGGGCATTGTGAAGCCTACAGGCACTTACTTCCTAGAAGTCTTGGATGGGGAGTGATAATTGGACAGCGCACTGCATCCTGGGAAATGATGACACACATTTCCCATGAGCATTAGAGGGAGATGATGTCAGAATCCTAGGTTTCAAAGGCAGATTTCGTGTGACCGCATAGCAACAGGCATTTCCAGATGAGTAAAAAAAAAAAAAATTCATTTTTTTTTCTTTTTTAGTCGTAAGCTACAGTTTAAAGCAGGGTTGTCCCGATACCACTTTTTTAGGACTGAGTACAAGTACCGATACTTTTTTTCAAGTAGTCGCCGATACCGAATACCGATACTTTTTTTAAATGTGTCCCCAAATGCAGCCATGTCCCCCACATATGCAGCCATGTCCCCCCCAGCCATGTCCCTCACATATGCAGCCATGTCCCTCACATATGCAGCCATGTCCCTCACATATGCAGCCATGTCCCTCACATATGCAGCCATGTCCCTCTAGCCATGTCCCTCACATATGCAGCCATGTCCCTCACATATGCAGCCATGTCCCTCACATATGCAGCCATGTCCCTCTAGCCATGTCCCTCACATATGTAGCCATGTCCCTCACATAAGCAGCCATGTCCCTCTAGCCATGTCCCTCACATATGCAGCCATGTCCCGAGTCCAGCCATGTCCCGAGTCCAGCCATGTCCCGAGTCCAGCCATGTCCCGAGTCCAGCCATGTCCCCCATACCTTTGCCGCCGCCGCATGGAGAAGATCACAGCATTCATTTGAATAGCTGTGATGTTCCCGCACGGCGTTTAACCCATGCGGCGGTGCGATGCAGCGGCTTTCGATGCGGCGGCGGCAGCGGCGGGGGGGAAGTATTTTATTTAGGTATCGGGGGTATTTGCACGAGTACGAGTACTCCCGCAAATACTCTGTATCGGTCCCGATACCGATACTGGTATCGGTATCTGGACAACCCTAGTTTAAAGCAAAATATTTTTTTTGATGGAACCTCCACTTTAAACACATTGTTAGGCACACAATTAACCCTTTTATTGCCCCTAGATGTTAACCGCTTCCCAGCCAGTGTCATTAGTACAGGGACAGTGAACGATCAGAACGATAGCAAGCCTATCAATAAAGAAATGTCACTGTATACAGTAGATCCAAATATAGGACAACATGTGATCTTTGCCAGGGCCGGTGCTAGACTATTTTGCGCCCTAGGCGAGATCAGCTACTTGCACCCCTCCATAAATAAAAAACATTTTTTGTACCGCTAAAATATCACTTCTATAACTCTATACGGTATAGAAAGGGCGCAAAACAGTCTAGCATGTCCCTATCTATACCCCCCCTGTGATGTTTGTTTCCCTCTCATTGAACTGCTGTACACAGCAGCACATTTTTTTTAGAGAGAGAACTGGGCGACAGCAGGGGACTGGGTGACAGCAGAGGGCTGGATGACAGCAGGGGACTGGGCGACAGCAGATGGCTGGGTGACAGCAGGACATAGGACTGGGTGACAGCAGGGGACTGGACGATAGCAGAGGGCTGGGTGACAGCAGGGCAGAGGACTTGGTGACAGCAGAGGGCTGGGTGACAGCAGGGGGCTGTCTGACAGTATAGGGCTGGGTGACAGCAGAGGACTGGGTGACAGCAGGGGACTGGGTGACAGCAGAGGGCTGGGTGACAGCAGAGGGCTGGGTGACAGCAGGGCAGAAGACTAGGCGACAGCAGAGGGCTAGGTGACAGCAGGGGGCTGGCCGACAGAAGAGGGCTGGGTGACAATAGAGGGCTGGGTGACAATAGAGGGCTGGGTGACAACAGAGAGCTGGGTGACAACAGAGAGCTGGGTGACAACAGAGGGCTGGGTGACAACAGAGAGCTGGGTGACAACAGAGGGCTGGGTGACAACAGAGAGCTGAGTGACAACAGAGGGCTGGGCAAAAACAGAGAGTTGGGTGACAACAGAGGGCTGGGTGACAACAGAGGGCTGGGTGAAAACAGAGGGCTGGGTGAAAACAGAGGGCTGGGTGAAAACAGAGGGCTGGGTGAAATTGGTTTCAAAACTTGCTCTGCCCAATAACTCACACTAAGGACAGTGCTACAGGAGATACCAAATACCATCTTGATCTTTGTCAGCTAACAGCACTTTTTACTTCTATGTAAAAGTCTAAAGATAGAAGTAATAAAGCAGGAAAGGTGGGTATGCTGGACAATCAATAGCTCCTCAGGAGACCAGGAAAGCCGGCAATGCACAAGCACTGACCGCAGTGTGAAACGCGTAGACTGCTATCTCCACTGTTTTTCTGTACTTTGTAGTGCATTTGCCATTTTTTTAAAATAAAGACAACCTAAGGGTTGTTTGGAAGTGCGGCTGTCCATTCTTCTAGCCTTTACAATAGAAGTAATAAAGTTGACAAAGATCAAGATGGTATTTGTTTTTTCCTGGAGCACTGTCCTGAGTGGGAGTTACTGGGCAGAGCAACCTTTAACCCAATTTCTCCCAGTCCAGTTGCCGCATAAAAGACAAAACAACATTTTTAGAGCCTTTTTTTTTTACCTCCATGTTGCTCTGCCATGAAGGACCACACGATCTTCCCTGACGCCAGCTGCTCCGCCCCCCGCCCCCTAGTGACATACAGGATTAGCCCTTGCCTGGCCACACCCCCTCATGAATCCCGACCAGTGACCATGAAGGAGGCAGCCAGCTCTTCTGCATCAGAGCTCTGAGCTGCCAAACAGCTCTGCAGCTGGGGGAGCCAGGGGAGGGAACTGTCAGTGTACTGAATGCGATAGTTCCCTCCCCACACCCCTGCATGATCCCCGGCAGCTGCGGACATTCCCTCTCCTCCTCCAGACCCCCAGTAATCACTCCTGCAGACCCGCCACACAGGGACATTGGTTCCAGAGGTTTCATCCAGGAGGTGACAGGCCATTGCTGCGCACTAGGCCGCAATGTGCCTTAGGCGGCTGCCTTGTCTGCCTAGTGGTAGCGCCGGCCCTGATCTTTGCTTTTCTTAACCCCAAAGTTTCACCTATTTGCACCAGTGGTTAGCAGGTGTATGTGGCTGCAAATGCCACAGGTTCATTCTAAACTGTGAATTGTAAACTACCATTATTTTTATCATAACCATTTATTTTCACCTGCCAGTGCCCAAGCTGCATTTTTTTTTCTGCATTGTTGCTATCCATTAAATTGGAATGTAATTAGTGAAGAGATAAATGGATGTATGAAAATGGCTAAAGTGAGGGAGAAATTTTGATCTTACCTTGCTAACATGACAAATGCAATCATTTGCTGCCTGTCGCCATTTCCACATCCAACATAACATCTTAGGAACGTCGGACCCCGAAATATTTATCCTTTCCTACAAAAGAAACCATTTGTCATCCTCTGTGATTGTATTTCCCTTTGCTTTGACGAATGCATTAATTTTATTGCTATAAATTCCTAACATTACTCATGGAACATAAGTATAGATACATTTAACAATGTAATATGTTGTATTTATTTACCAGGTAATGTTATTTACCAAACCTAATGCTTCTGTAACAGAGTCAGTACACAGATCTAACATATAATTTAATCTTAGAATAAATCATTATAAAACTAGAAGAAATGGGGATTATATAACAACTGCACTGGAAACAAAAACCTATTCTACCTTTACCACTTGACCCCCGTAAGATCCCCCCCCCACCTTCCTGACCAGGCCATTTTTTGCTATACGGCACAGCGTTACTTTAACTGACAATTGCGCATTCATGAAATGTATATAAATATAATTTATGCCATTTGTTTCCACACAAATAGAGATTTGTTTTGTTGGTATTTGATCACCGCTGAGTTTTAAAAAAGTTTGCGCTTTTTAAACAAAAATTACCACCAAATAAAAAAAAAATTATATTTTTTACATTTGGCTATAAAAAAAATATGCAATGAAAAAATTAAAATAATAAAATTAATGAATTTAGGCCAAGATGTACATATTTTTCGTTAAAAAAAAATCAATAAGCGTATATTGATTAGTTTGCGATAAAGTTTGAGCGTCTAAAAACAATGGTATATACTGGAATTTTTTTTCTACTAGTAATGGCAGCGATCAGCAACTTATAGCAGGACTGCATTCTTGCGGCTGACAATAATTGTCACTTTTGACACTTTGTGAGAACCAGTCACACTAAATACAATGATCAGTGCTAGAAATATGCACTGTCACTGTACTATTGACACTGACTGGGAAGGGGGTTCAACGTCTAGGGTGATCAAAGGGTTATATATGTGCCTAACCTGTGTTTTTTTGCCTAAAATGAATGTCTGCAAGGTAGACAGACAGAATAGTGTAATGATTCTGTTAAAAAATGAGTAAATACCTAATAAATTCCTTCATCTATATCACCTCCGGCATTCTAGTTTCTGTTCCTCTCATTCACTTCCTGGTTTGCATCGCTCGTTCATGTAAGAACTACATTTCCCAGTATGAATTGCGGCACGCCCAGTAATTCACACCTCCTTGAAGTCTCTAACACGTAGAGAGCGTCCTGCCACACAGATGTAGTTCCCAGGAGGGGGCGAGCACGTTACTGACCACCGCAGTAAAGCCTCCCTTCACGGTGGTCAGTATGCCTTTGTCTTGCAGGTTTTTTTTTTTTAAGAGAGGGTTTACTTCCTCTTTAACAGTGTGCTGCTTTGCAGAGAAAACAAAATCCAGCACATCCCCGTTGACAGGACGGAGCTCTGCATTGTAAACATATGCAGAGCTCCTTTCAGTGTGTATCCCCATCGATCAGCGGGTGCTGGTGATCATCCTTTGGCCGGCATCCGCTGATCGGCTGTGACTAATGACAAAATTACAGAAGCTGGGCGCATCCCCTACCCGGAAGTGCAGAATCAGTTATATATATGTGATTCTGCACAGAGCAGGCTTCCTGCAGCAGTTAATAATCGTTAACTGGAAAAGTATATCTAAAGCCAAACCTTTGTTCTCATTTTGTATAGAATGTGGAAGGGTTAGAACCTCTGTCAGGTTTTTACTGTCTGTAACCCTTACTAGGGAGACTCTTCTTTACTATTGGTTATAGCCAGGGCCGGCCCTACCATGGGACCCGATGGTACCATTGTACCAGGCAGCACTTTCAGGGGGGCAGCAAATTTCCTGCCTGCATGCCATCCCATTCCGCCAGCTCCACTCTCCACTTCACTGTGGGGCTAATTGCTGCCTGACCGCTCCTTCCGTTCCGCTCTCCACTCCACTGTGGGGTTAATTGCATAAATAGAACCATAACAGGTCCTTTTTATACTCCTATATACATGTATAGAGCCATGATAGGTCCACTTTAGTTATCATGATATAAAATAATGGATGTGGGGGCATTTTGGTGGGCGTAATTTTTTTTTGGGGGGGGGGGGATTTCATTCTTGGTACAAGGCAGCACAATGTCTTGGGCCGGCACTGGTTATAGCATGACCATTGTCACTAAGACCGAAAATGAAGGAAATTTTACTGCAGTGATTGCTACTAGTTCCCGGGTCCCATAACGAGCGAGTGAGTGCCTTGCTTTAATGTGAACACCTTGTGAGGTCACCGGCTCAGAACAGGCGCCATTCAGGGAACACTTTGCATTTTCTCAATACATGAAAAGCATTCTCTGACATGACGAGTTGGAGAGGCAGGACCGTGATGTCACAACCTCCACCTTATCCAGTCAGAGAACACTTTGCATTCATTGAGAAATGTTATCTATTTATTTTGGTGTTTTGTGTTTTGGTTGAACACTATAGACCTGTCTTTGTCAGCCTAACTATTGTAAATCATTGCTGGTGGCTAGCCGAGCAGGATGTGAGCCCGATGACTGACAGGTGTGAAAAGCTGTGCAAACAATGCAAAGCTCCACCAACTAAAACACACATTTCTGGCAATTATGTCGGCAGAGTCTAGCAGTCTACAGAAAGTATATTTGGTCTTCAAAACGTAAAGAGACTGCTCCACCCAAATCGAATATTTCAACTTTTTTTTATAGATGCTGGAGGGTTAAACGATTTAACAGTTACTTATAATACAACAGTAGAATTAGGAACACCCAAAATCACATGGTAAATGGCATAAGAGTGAGACATTTATGCCTGGACTATTACTATCTGATTCTGTAAGAAATATAAGAAATCAGGAAGTGTAAACCAAATATCATTTCAGAATGGACCGATTTGCTTTTCTGCTCTACAATGTGAGCTTCAGGTTCAAGTCGTTGATGCGTTTGACCCAATCCTGAGCTGTTTGCCAATGGTCAGTTGTGGACGGTTCACCTGTCCGCCCGAACCTCTTGCTGCTGCAGCCATAAAGCCCTGTACACACGATCAGTCCATCCGATGAGAACGGACTGAAGGACCGTTTCATCGGTTAACTGATGAAGCTGACTGATGGCCTGATGTGCCTACACACCATAGGTTAAATAAGTGATCCGTTTAGAACGCGGACACGTAAACCATGTACGACGTCACTATAAAGGGGAAGGCCAAAGCCTTTGGCGCCACCCTTGCCTCTGCTTTTGCTTATTCCGTGTTACCGCGTGTTAGTGAAAGTTTGCTGAGAGACGATTCATGCTTTTCAGTCCGTTACAGCATGACGAATGTGCTATCTCCATTACGAACGTGAGTTTTACAAGAAAGAGCGCTCCCGTCCCCTCATTTAGTCTGAGCATGCATGGACTTTTAGCCGATGGTCATGCATACTAATGGTCGGTTTTGACCTATCGGTTAGGCGTCCATCGGTGAAATTTTAAAGCAAGTTCTAAATTTTTAGACCGAAAAATAACTGACCGATGGGGCCCACACACGATCGGTTTGGACCGATGAAAAGGTCCTTCAGTCCGTTTTCATCGTTTTTTTTAAGTCATTCATTTGGGACCTGTTCACATCTCATGTTTTGGAATTGGGGGCATAATCACTGCAATCCCAAATCCCACGGTAATCTTAGCAAAATGTGCTGCGGGTGTTTGGGTGCCAATTTCCTTCAATGGCACACCATACGCAATGAGATTCTGCCATTTCTTCACAAATCGCATGAAGCTTGTTGTCTGAAAAGGAGCAGGATCTTCTTTTCGAGCAACAAACACGCATAGGGCAACCCATTTAAATGAACGGGTTGCTGTATGCGACACACAGAATGTGAAAAATGCATGTCAAATTGACATAGTGGGTACTCTCATTTCCGCTACATGATAATGTGAATCAGGCCTTAGTGGTAGTATTACTGAAGCCACAAAATTTAACTTCCAGTTTCCTGCCCCGCCAGTTTTTTTCAAATTATAAATATTTTGTCAAAGCCACTCAGCTACTGGCTGGGGAGCTGTCATGTGTGGCAAAATTCTGGCATGAGAAGGTCATCTGCGCAGGTTGTCCTGTTTGTGTGGTTGGGTCCTCGTTTATCATGATTGGAATTGGATTCACATTGTTGGACATGTCTTCCTGTTTTCTTTTTAATAAAATAATTTTTAATTATGGCGTGCACCCCCCCTTAGCAGACCAGCTCAGGGTGGGCAGTTCAACTACTTGTTCAGCACCACCCCCTCTCCTGTTAGCACACCAACTCTGGGCGGCTCAGGTGGACGAACACCATACCAACCAACCCTCCCCCCCACCACTTATCACAGCTGCTCACCTCAGGTTTGGGCAGCAGAGGACACCCCCATCGCAATCCACCACCCCCTGCCCGTTACCTCACCAGCTTAGGACCAGGGCGGGCAGCTCAGTCCCACTGGAGAGCAACCGTGCTTGTTATTTTACAAAACTTTTATGCAATGTATTTCTTTCATAAAATAGTACCTTCAATTTTAGTGGGAACAGTGTTGTTGGTCTCCCTTTTTTGTTAAGGCATCAAAGTCAGGAGTTAGCTTTGTTGCTGCAATTCGCAGAATAGATCTGATTGATAGATGAAATTTGAGCACCAGCCGCCACTGCCCCCAAGTGCATTTGAAAAACTATATAATGGGCACATATATAAAAGTGGATATAAATTATGGTCTTAATTATGGTTTTTAAATTATGGTTTTAAATGAGTCTTTTTGGCCTCTCTTACCATATCCTGCTGTTAGGGCGCTGTGTGATCACGTGACCGCCGTGTTATCTGCAGCCTCCGGCCAGCTCCTTTCCTGTGTCTCCCCGTGGCAGTGACGTAGGTGGCACCATCCTCTCAGAGGAATTCCCCAATCCCCCGGGGCGAGAGGCGGCCGGAGGCGGGGGGGCCCGCAGCCTATCTGCGCTCTCTTTTTATATCATCCCCGACCCCGCACAGCTGATGGCGGCTCCATGAAACTCGAAGCATAGGCCGCAAAGCCGTGACCTCGTTCTTGGCGATCAGAATTTTCGACAACATTTGTGCGACCGTGTGTATGCAAGACAAGATTGATCCAACATCCAAAAATCCACAGTTTTGATGTCTGAATGTCCGATCGTGTGTACGCTGCATTTATTTGTTCCTTTGGTGTAACAATAAGCTAATAACATGGACGGCTTTTATTAATTCCTTTTTTCTGGTACAGAATTATTTTGCTATAAAAACCTGAGGAGAAGTGACTACACATGACCCAACAATTACAATTATTATAAATATACCTGAAAATGAGCATTATCTATATGTTTTTGTCGCTAAAAATGGTTGCCGTTTTTGGATAACATAATGAATTATATTTTATGTGGCCTTTTTAAATCAAAATAATAATTAGCGGAGGTCTATAATAGGCTAGTTGACCTTTGGCTATCCAGTTGTTAGAAGTCAATTTCAGCTCTTCGAACCATTGCAGGTGATTTGATATATAACACTGTGTGCACCAAATGCCTATATCTCTGTTTGTGTTGATAAGGAGTTGTGTCTATTCTGTTGGTTGGATTTATCCGTTTATTTTAAACCTGAAACAACAGATATCATTACTGGCCCATATGTTTATTTCTTCCAATAGGTTATTCATGAGCTGTGCTTCATCCTACCTATCACAGTTCGAGATGATAGATAGTGTCACAGAACGCGTATATATTTGCATATATTTTCCGTGGTTTCCCTTTCACATCGAATGCATTTTAGTGAGTTTGTGAAGGTTGCGGGGAAAAAAAAAATGTCAGGCAGAATTGTCTGTCAGATTATAAAGGTTGCCATGGCAACTATTGTATGTGTGGCGCTTAGCAGCATATTTTAACCCTTTTCCTGCCAACAGACCTGTTAAGCATTTCCGGGTTTTCTAAGATTACACTGCTCTGGAGAATTTCATTCAGCTGTAGCAGGATAGAAAACAAATCTTTTTTAAAGCGGAAATAAAGTCCTGCAAAAAACAAAAGTGCAAGGAGATTTTTTTTTTCTTTGCATAATAAATATCCAGTCTCTTTTAGAAAAAAAAAAAATGTTATCTCATGCTCTTTGCAATTTTTCTATTACAATGCAAATTTTCAATGTACATCCCAGATGTTTCCTGGCATGCGGGGAGTGGAGACAGTTGCTGGGAGGAGACAATATAAATCCTGAACACACACGCATGAGTAAAGTCATCTGTGGTCGTCCAATGGCTGAAGAGGATTGCCATTGGACATTGAAACAAACCCAGCTTCCCCCCCCCCCCCCCCGTGCTGAGTCCCCAATATTCCAGAGACTATTTGTCCAAGGGGCTTTTATGAGTGGTGCTAAGTAAAAAAGTGAAGCAGATGTATAAAAGTACTAAATTTATTTCAATTTACATGAAAAAAATATATACATGTTCACATTGATTGTATAAAAGTAAAATCACAGTTTCTCCAATGTATATATTAGATGCCAATGTGATTAATAAATCATTGTTCAGTTGCAGAAACTGTAATCTCTATGCATTTTGTGGGACAACGCCCAATTCATCAGGAGACAACCGCAGTTGGTTTATATCTATGGACAAACCATGTCAAGATGCAAATAAAATAAAATTTGTTCAACAGTTAATAATGAACAAAAGTGTGGATTATATTGGGCAGTACATCAGTTTCTGTAGATAGAGTCCAAAGATATATAACTGGGTATGCTGAAAACCACATGGTACAAATTGTACAAAACCAGAAATCTACAGATCAAAACCACATGGTAAAAGTTGGAAGAGATGACATCTAGATCTCTATTGCTGCGAAAAATCACAGCAGAGGTTACCCCGGGAGCTGAGGGTCGATGGGTGACCAGGAGAAGGGGTAAAAAGGCTGGATTGCCATTGGACCTGGAAGAAATGATGGGACGTTGGTGGAAGTGTAGATTAAAGTGGAGTTCCACTTAAAAGTGGAACTTCCGCTCATCTTATTCCTCCCCCTCCGGTGCCAAAATTGGTACCTTTCGGGGGAGGGGGGACAGGATACCTGTCTTTGACAGGTATCCTTTCCCACTTCCGGGAGTCTCTGCCGCAGAGCTGTGATGTCACCGCAGGGCTCCCTCCTCCCCCCGGCCACCGGGCCAATAGAAGAGAGGAGCGGGGCCTCGCGCATGCGCAGTAGGGTTCCCGGGTGTGAAGCTGAAAGGCTACGCGGCCGGGTTCCCATAACCACAATGGCGGCGGAGCACCTGAGAGCTGATGGAAACATCAGCTGCGACTGTCAACATCGCTGAACTCCAGCACAGGTAAGTGTCTATTTATTAAAAGCCAGAAGCTGTAGTATGTGTAGCTGTTGTCTTTTAATGGGGGTTTTTACCGCTTTAACCACAAATATATATGACGTTCAGCTACTTATGAACAGGCTAAAAGTTTGACGTTCAGTTGAACACCAGAACAAGCAAAGTCTGGTCTTTACCTGTGTTCAGACCAAATCGGGAGCTCATCTTTGAACGGAAGTGTTGTAACTTGTGATGCCTGTAAGTACTTGTGTTATGGCCATGGCCAGGGGTCAAGTCCTGGGGAAAAAAGTGTGGGAACTCCCACCCAAGATCCACTCCCCCACAAAAAAAAATGATACGCTCATATGCGTAATTACTATTGTTTTTTTTTTAAGCAAGTTCTTTCTAAATCCCGCGATAACTCGCGGCAGACCTCCGCAATGTCTCCTGGGAACAATGACAAAAGCTCCCAGGAGACATTGCGGCATCGAGGAAGTGACGGAATACCTGCACACTACCCGATTAATCCATATACAGGAAGCGGCCAGTAACATAAAGGATTACTAAGGTTTGCCTGCCCCTGACAGTGAGTCAAGCTGGGCATTGCCGCTCAGTGAAGGATTGGCTCGGGTGGCTCGGCTGCTTTAGTCCGGCAAAGGGAACTGCGTTCCTGCTGTAAAAAAAGTGCAGGAACTCCGTTCCCACGCGTTCCCGCAGGACTTGAGCCCTGGCCATGGCACACTAGTAACCTTGGGGCAGAGATCTGTAACAGCGATAAATATCTGCTTCTTTTCTATGGTGATTTGCTACTGCATACAAAGTTGCTGCTATAACTGGCTACAGTGTTTATCTATGCAGCTATAAATTGCTAAAGTGCAATGTTGATTAGCAGCTGCATTTGATATGAGGAGCTACCGAAGACGCAAATAAGAAGATTATTGCCTTACTGGGACCCAAGAAGAGAATCATAACCAAATGGCTGTATAGTAAAAAAACAAAAAAAAAACAATACATGTATCTGTTTTTATTCATTCCAAGTATATAAGTATATTATCAAGGATTTCTCCTTCGTAAAGCAGAAAAGTTAACATATTTCGTAAAAAAAAAAAAAAAAAACATAATTCAAAACAGAGAATAGATTTCTGAGTATCATTCCAATGTAAATACTCATACATATACAAAAACTATTTAGCAGTCTGATATAAGTACAACTCCAAGAAGATATAAAAGACATTCATTAATGCAGCTCTCTGCGTTGCTTATTTAAATGGGTTGTAAACCCTCATGTTTTTTCACCTTAATGCATCCTATACATTAAGGTGAAAAACACCTGACAGTGACCGTCCCTAGCCCCCGTTTTACTTACCGGAGCCCCGTATTTCCTTTGGCAGAGATGCGCTGTCCCTCTCTCCCAGGGGTGCCAGATCTTGATTGGATAGATTGATAGCAGTGCAGCCATTGGCTCCCACTGCTGTCAATCAAACCCAACAGGGCCAAGTCAGGCATTCTGTGTCTATGGACGCAAATGCTGGACCCCAGAAGTTGAGGATCGGTTGCCACTCTGTGCAAAACGAGCTGCACAGTGGAGGTAAGTATGACATGTTTTTTATTTTAAAACAAAAATTGAGCCTTTACAACCCCTTTAAGGCAGAACTTCAAGCAGATATAAAAGGCATAAATGAATGCAGCTCTCTGCATTGCTTATTTCTGAACCCTGATCACTTTGCGTTGCTTACTCCTGACTCATACTCTCTCTCTGCATTTCTTGACTTCTGCATTCTGTGTGTTGCTTACTCCATTCCCCTGCATTCTCTGTGTTACTTACTCCTGGCCCCTACACTATATGCATTACTTACAGTGTTAATTTATACAGCCCTTTGTAATCAATGCATTACTTACTCCTGACCTCTGCACTCTGTGCAATACTTACTTCTGACCTGTTCGCTCTTTTTGTATTAGTTACTCCTAACCTATGCACTCAACGTGTTACATACTCCTGACTTCTGCACTCTGTGCTTTACTTACCTCTCACCCCTGCACTTTTTGCTTTACTCGTGACCCTTGCACCCGTGCATTACTTATTTCTGGCTCCTGCACTCTGTGCGTTACTTATTCCTATCAATGTACTTTGTGCTTTACTTATTCCTGACTCCTGCAGTTCTGTTAAACTCTGCTGACCCAAAGCAGCATAGGCTAAGGTTTCATTTACCCATGCTCATTTAGGTTCCTCCCACTGTAACTGCAATTTGGTCACACCTACAGTTGACCGTGGTGCGCTATGCTTCATCGCTCCTCTTGCTTTTATTTCCCAAGCAATTTGTCTTTATAACTTGAATGTCTACCTTTTGTTCCAAAAGTCTTTGATCAGTTGTTTCAGGGCATGATAAAAACAGGGCATGATTTTTTGAGGTATGCTTACAAATGGGGGTGTGAGTTCTGGGTGTGGTTTAAAAGTGAGTGCGATCAGTAGGGTTTCCCTGAATTTTATTTTGAACATACGATAACCTTATTATAGTTAGTGCGCTATATCACCCGTCACTGGTCCAAAGATTTCACACTTTGACAAACTAGGGTAAACAGGCAAATGGCAACCTATCAAAAACAAGTCTGCAACCCAAATTGGGCCCTAACCCATAATTTAACAAACATTGCTATGTAGTGCCAAATGCTGGATATTACTGCCCGAGCAAGTGGTCCCAAAAAGTCAATGTTCACGGTGGTGAATAAAATGTCTTGTCCTTATATTTTGTTGTGCTGGTGATGCTGTTTGAACTATGTACTTGATGTACCACCTGTCATTTCGCCAATGTGCCTGATGATGTTTTCGTCCATTGCTGTATAGAGAGCACTGGATTACATGAATGTATTTACAAACTAAGGTACACAGTTAAATGGTGACCCATCACAAGCAAGTTTGAGACTCATTGTGGGTCCCTACCCATAGTTTAAAGGGGTTGTAAAGGTACAATTTCTTTCCCCTAAATAGCTTCCTTTACCTTAGTGCAGTCCTCCTTCACTTACCTCATCCTTCCATTTTTCTTTTAAATGTCCTTATTTCTTCTGAGAAATCCTCACTTCCTGTTCTTCTGTCTGTAACTCCACACAGTAATGCAAGGCTTTCTTCCTAGTATGGAGTGTTGTGTTTGCCCCCTCCCTTGGACTACAGGAGAGTCAGGATTCCCACTAACACACAGCTTCTTTCTCTATCTGCAGCATAGAGAGTGTCCTGACTCTCCTGTAGTCCAAGGGAGGGGGCGAGCGCGACACTCCACACCAGTGAGAAGGCCTCGCATTACTGTGTGGAGTTACAGACAGAAGAACAGGAAGTGAGGATTTCTCAGAAGAAATAAGGACATTTAAAAGCAAAATGGAAGAATGAGGTAAGTGAAGGAGGACTGCACTAAAGTAAAGGAAGCTATTTAGGAAAAATAAATTATACCTTTACAACCCCTTTAACAAACACCTTGCCTCGAATGCAAATCCAAAAGTCAATTGCTCAGCAACTGAACTACAAATGTCTTGGAATATCCATAACACAGATCTTTCATTGGCTGCTTTTTTCTATTAACAGAAACTCCAGAAGGAATTATTCTGTTGCCATTACAAATCGCTGCAACAAAGTTGTCAATGTGACATGGTCTTTGGCTTTTAAATCTACTCCTGTGTTCTTTCAGAGATGATTTAATTCAAGGCCCAGACTATATTAAAACACTTTCAGAAGTTTTTTATTGTAAAAATTTCACCAATAACCTACAGCACTCTTGTCGGGGAACAAGCCGGAGAAGACTTGCCCAAAGACCTAGCATGTTAGCATATACCCAATATGGCCACACCCATTTCAGCAGAAATGAGCACACAAGTAATAGGAACGAAAAGCGAATGCACATGCACCAAGACGCACACTGGTGTACGCGGCACATGCCACCTGCGCTACATTCCGGTGCCCTCTGACTGTTAAAAGAATGTCTGATTCTCACAGACACCGCTGACTGGTCTTCAGCTTCCTGCATCCTTTTCCCTTGCTTATGCTTCTGATTACTTGTTACTGACCCGGTTTGCCCTTGGATACCTCTTGTCTCTCTCCCAGCTCTGACCTCAGATTGCCCATGGATCTGCTCTTCTTCTGTCCTATGAAAACTTTGGCTTGCCTGACCACATCTTTGGTTTCCTGTCTGCTGACCACTGGCTTCCTTACCTCTGCAATCATCCCTGACTATACCTGCTGCTTTACCCTGCCTGCTGTGGCCTGCCTTGGTGCCTACCTGCTGTACCCAGCCTGCTGTACCCTCCTGCAATACTCACCTGTTGCTCCAGCTTACAGTATTTATTTGCTGTGTCCAGCCTGCTGCAGTTACCATTGCAACCTGCTTCAAGCTCATCTGGGTTCTACTGCTCACCTCATCTGGTATCCACCTGCAGAGAGATCTCCACACCTACATCTCTTAACTGTAGCACAGCCGGCAATCTCTGCTTCTTTGGGCTTCGTGTTCCCTGTTTCCACCTTCTGGATACCGAACACTCAGCAGCGAGGAGAACCCTCTCAGCATTTCGGCTTCAGGACCAGGTAAGTGACAACCGTAAACCAGATGTAATCTCCAATTTTTGTTAATGAATGACAATCTGAATTTGAACTTGATTTTTTTTAAATGTAAGATAACACAGATTTTAATTTGGAGAAAGTTTAAAATTTGGGAAAAAATCTATCTACAAGGCTAAGTTAAATATTACCAATGATTCTGTCAGTCTTCATAGGTGGGTACCTTACTGTTAATAGGGTGCCCATATTTCTAACACTATTATCTTTTCACAAGAATTAAAAACAATAAGGCCCCGTACACACGGTCGGACAAAACCGATGAGAATGGACCGAGGTTCAGTTTCATCGGTCCAAACCGACCGTGTGTATAGCCCATCGGTCTGTTTTCCTTCGGTCCAAAATTTTAAAACATGCTTCAAAACCGAACCGATGGACCGCTGCCCGATTGGTCCAAACCGATAGTTAGTACAGAAAAGCATCGGTTCAAAACCCGCGCATGCTCAGAATCAAGTCGACACATGCTTGGAAGCATTGAAATTTGTTTTATTCAGCATGTCATGTGTTTGACGTCACGATGGTGTACACACATCAGGCCACTTCAGCAGGGAACCGATGAAAACGGTCCGTCGGACCATTCTCATCGGTTTTGTCCGACCGTGTGTACGGGGCCTAAGGGTCATTCCTCAGCTAAGGCTGGATCATCCTTCTGTAACAACTACAAGACATGTTAGTGACATAGGAGCTGGTGGATGGAACCACAATACACAGCGTGCAGAGTAGGCATTCAACATTTCCAGAAGTGTGTCAGATGCTGAAGACTTTTCAGCCACCATAGCGCTTCAAGGCAGCAAAGATCTACAATACTACTGTCTAATTTTCCTTCACAGATTTTAAAAATGCAATTGTAGAATACAAGCCAAATACAACGTATTAGGAAGAAAGAGAACATTTAACTTTGTTACCAGTGTTGAAGTCTGAGTATCTAGGTCAGTAGTCCATCACAGGGAGTTTTAACTACCTTAAAATTGTCTGGTGTATTGAGACTAGCAGGGCAGCAAATGAGAATGTGTAACTGAGCTTTTTTAATGGACAAATAAATGTTTTAAATGGTAGACGAAATGACTTCAAAAGATTTAATATCAAATAATGCTGAACGTATACTGTGCCTGAAAGTAAACTAGGGCAGGGGGAATATAATCAGTGAAATACTGCTTCTTTCAGACTAATGCCGCGTACACACGACCGTTTTTCGGGTTGTAAAAAATGACGTTTTTTTTTTTCATTAAAAACGATCGTGTGTGGCTTTCAGAGCATTTTTCACGATGTAAAAATTGGCCATTAAAAATTTAGAACATGCTCTAATTTTTCACAACGTTTTTAACGTTGTCATTTTTAACGTCATAAAAAATGGTCGTGTGCAGGCTTTAACGACGTGAAAAAAACGTGCATGCTCAGAAGCAAGTTATGAGACGAGAGCGCTCGTTCTGGTAAAACTAGCATTCATAATGGAGTAAACACATTCATCACGCTGTAACGGACTGAAAAGCGCAAATCGTCTTTTACTAACATGAAATCAGCAAAAGCAGCCCCAAGGGTGCTTCCCCTTTATAGTGCCGTCGTACGTGTTGTACGTCACCGCGCTTTTTTTTTCACGATCGTGTGTAGGCAAGGCCGGTTAAACAAGAATCGGGTTGAAAATGTTTTATTTTTTTCTAGACCATTAAAAACCACGAAAAACGGTTGTGTGTACGCGGTATAAATTACAAAAAAAATTGGGAATGCAGAAACGGGTACATGACTTGATGTATGCTATCTTGCTTTCTAATTTCAGCCGATACACTTTGTTAAAGTATAAGTATAGTGTATCTTCTGTGATTACATTATTATTATTATTATTATTATTATTATTATTATTATTGTTATTATTATTGCAGTGTCTACCTTACATATATTTATGACATTTATATTTTAACTTGCTCTGCAATGTTCTGTTATGATGATAAACTGTAACTATGGGCCAAAGCAAAAATTACAGATAAAATGTAGCATGTCAGGGGCATTTATAAAGCAGTTTATGTTCTTAATGTAACTTGATTTAATTACCTGATGATCTTGCCAGTAGATCAGTTGATTGTTAATTTATTATATTAGGATGACAACGCTGTTTGTTATCCGCTGAAATTACTGCAGCGTTGTCACCCTGTTGACAGGGTCGTTTTATATGAATATGTCGTTTTAGATAGACTAAACAATATATTTATTTGCAAACAATAATCCATACACAGTTACTACTAAATATCTCTAAAATCATTTTTCCATGAAATTGTTCCTTAACCCCCTTAGCGGTATCCCCGAGCGTGACGGCTTACCTCGCAGCATCCACAGACAAAGTTACTTACCTTGTCCCTGGATCCTGCGATGCATCCCCGCTGTGTGAGCGAGCGGGTCCTCGCTCAATTCACAGTGTCCCCATGTACCGCCGATCTCCGCTCCCTGCAACGTTACGACGCACGGGGGAGGAGAACGGCGCCAAATTCAAAAAAGTAAACAAACACATTACATACAGTATACTGTAATCTTATAGATTACAGTACTGTATGTAAAAAATACACACCCCCCTTGTCCCTAGTGGTCTGCCCAGCGTCCTACATGTACTTTTATATAATAAAAACTGTTCTTTCTCCCTGCAAACTGCAGATTGTCCATAGCAACCAAAAGTGTCCCTTTATGTCAAAAATGGTTTTAGAGCAGCTAGAAAACAGCGATAATAAATTATAATCACTTGCAGAATTGAACGATAGCGATTTGTGGGAAATTCGTCATAAAAAAATAAAAGTAATGACAGCGACAATTCTGCAACTGAGCAAATTTCAGTGATTTTGAGTTGATTACATTATTGAATAATTTTTATTATAATTATATTATTATTTGTTATAATTATTTATAATTATTTATTATATTATAATTTATAATTTTGTTTTTAAAACAAATTCATACCCGGGATGCCTACTAGACTCTTGTTTGGTCAGATTTAAATGAGTTATTCCTAAGAATTGCAGGCCTACAGTATAAAACGCCAAATTTCCTTGCAAAATAATTGTACCGCTTTTGGTACGTAATTCCAGACAGAATCATACCGTCAGGGAGGTTACGCCTAGTACACACTAATAGTTTCTTTTTCGTTCAACCCAGCAGGGCGAACCCCAAAAAACTGTACCATGCAATGTTAGTACAGCGATCTCCCCTGCTGTGCTATTGTGCTCTAACAGGGGGACAGCCCTCCCCCACCAGATACTCCAGTCATCGGTCTCAGCCACTGGCTGATCAGCAGGCTTTTTCGGTCATGCCCCATCAACAGAAGCCAGCCAAACGGCCGTCTTCTGTTGGACCAGCTGGAGTACACACAGGCCAAATGTCGGACAGTTTCTATTGAACTGCCCGATGCCACCCGACAGTCGGCCCGTGTGTACTAGGCTTTAGGGCCCTTTCACATGGGCACCTCCGTTTGCAGGACTTCGCTAGCTCAGTGGGGGATCCCTCTGCTGATCCTCGCTGAGCAGGCTGATGACAGAGTGGACCCAGTCCATTTTCTTTTGATAATATTGGACCAGTGTGACGTCCATCATATGAGCCAGAGGCGGGACTTCTATGTCACTGGGCTGCGCCAGGTAGTCAGCCCCGTCAGCCCCCCTCACCTGACGCCGTTAGTGGCGCTGGCTCTGGGCAGCGTACCCCCTGCCCTTGGTGCGTGTACCACAGGTTGAGAAACACTGCTGTTATGCCGCATACACACGATCGGTCAAACCGATGAGAACGGTCTGATGGACCGTTTTCATCGGACCAAACCGATCGTGTGTGGGCCCCACAACCCTGTATTGTTTAATTTCCTTGTAAAAAGAATAGAAAATTATAAAAAAAAATATTTGTAAAAATTGTAAATTGTAAATCTAAATATTTCTGTACCATATCACTTTTGAGCCATTGTGGATCATTTAGGCTGTGTCACTACCACCCCTATTATGGTCATGCTCCTTTGTATACACAGAACTGAAGAAAGTATTTAATACATTTGCCTTCTCTTTATCCCCAGTCACCTACTCTAGATTATTTTGTAAAGGGCCTACATGCTCAGACCTGACCCTTTCTGAATTTTTAAAAACTTTTTTGCCTTAATTTTTTTAAATAATAAACATGATATACTCACTTGCTTTGTGCAATGGTTTTGCACAGAGCAGTCCTGATCCTCCTCTTCTGGGGTCTACCCCCTCCCCCCAGCGCTCCTGACTCCTCCTTTTTGGCCAGTGCTCCCGCTGCTATCAAATTGCCTTGTGAGGAGGGAGAGGACAAAGAGATCCGCTGCTCTCGGAGACAGCACTGGATTGAGATTGGGATCAGATAAGTAAAAGGCGGGGCTGGGAGAGGGGGGATCCTGCACACAGAAGGTTCTAGAAACCTAGAAAAACTAGACTAGCAGTGACGTAGCGAACGCGAAAAACCGCAGTGGATCGCCGTAACTACTAATTTGCATACCCGACGCAGGTTACGATGCAAACTCCCCCCAGCGGCGGCCGAGGTATTGCATCCTAAGATCCGACAGTGTAATTCAATTACACCTGTCGGATCTTAGGGATAACTATGCGTAACTGATTCTTTGAATCAGTCGCATAGTTAGGAAGACCCTAAAACAGAGATACCACGGCGTATCAGGAGATACGCCGTCGTATCTCTTTTGTGAATCTGGGCCCACATGTGTAATAACATCAGTACATTTTTTACAACTATGTGAATGAAGACTAATATGTGAAAAAATGGTTATATATCAATTAAAATGTAAATATAGGTACCGTATGTATGTTCGCTCCCCAAACTCCTCACAGAACCCAGAGGTTAACCTACCTTATTTTATGTCTTTTTTATATTATAATAGATTTATAGGAACTTCTATGTCATAAAAGTTTGTTTACTGAAACACATCTGTTTCTTCATTATAAGATTTTCACACGGCAGCATTATACCTGCAGAAAAACCACGAGCATCCTCTGTAAATGGTTAAGGCGAGAAGATCCTACATGCAGCACCTTCACAGCATCTTGTGCTCGTGAGGTTACTACTGCAAGATATATAAGAGGAAATGGTTTTCTAATTGTCACTTAGGGTAACTACAGCTGAAACAGACCATGACACTTTAGTATACAGCTATTTTCTTTCTGTAATATTAACCCCTTGAGTGCACAGGCCTTTTTCGCGCTAAATCCCCTTAAGTCTCATATTGTTTTTTTTTTCACAATCAAGATTTATTAAAAGCAAATAAGTTTACAAAGTGACATCATTGCATATAATACCTGATTAGATATACATGTCATTTTACATAAAGTTAACATGGCAAATTATAATGTGCCGTTTGATAGTAAAAGGTTAAGAAAATATTATGTTAACCAGTTAACGACCGGCTCCTGCACATATACATATATATACGTCACTTTAAAATTCCCACCGTGCGGGTTCTGTGACCGGGCCCGCGGGACCTGCTGACTCGATGTCCGCCGGTGTCCCGCGATCGGGTCACAGAGTTGCAGAACGAGGAGAAGCAAGTGTAAACAAACCTCTCCCCGTTCTGCCTAGTGACACTGTCACTGATAGTCTGCTCCCTCTCATCGGGAGCAGCGATCAGTGATATGTCACTCGTAGCCACGCCCCCTAACATTTAGAATCACTCCCTAGGACACACTTAACCCCTTCAGCGCCCCTAGTGTTTAACCCCTTCACTGCCAGTGTCATTTTCACAGTAATCAGTGCATTTTTATATCACTTATCGTTATAAAAATGACAATGGTCCCAAAAATGTGACAAAAGTGTCCGATGTGTCCGCCATAAAGTAGCAGTCACGATAAAAATCGCAGATCGCTGCTATTACTAGTAAAAAATAAATAATAATAATAAAATGCCATAAACTACCCCTATGTTGTAGATGCTATAACTTTTGCGCAAACCAATCAATATACGCTTATAGTGATTTTTTTACCAAAAATATGTAAAAGAATACGTATCGGCCTAAACTGTGGAAAAATTATGTTTTTTTTATAGTTTTTTGGGGATATTTATTATAGCAAAAAGTAAAAAATATTGATTTTTTTTCAAAATTGTCACTATTTTTGTTTATAGCGCAAAACATAAAAACTGCAGAAGTGATCAAATACCACTAAAAGAAAGCTCTATTTGTGGGAAAAAAAGGACGTCAATTTTGTTTGGGAGCCACGTCGCATGACTGCACAATTGTCAGTTAAAGCGACACAGTGCCAAATCGCAAAAAGTCCTCTGGTTAAGAATAACAAAATTTAAATAATAGTATTAAAATAATAATTGTAATTAGGGTAATCTAAAATTCTAATTTACTAAATTATATATATATTTTTTTCTTTATGTTGAGAGGGCCTGTTGGTATAGAATGTTGGAGTTTTTTTGTAATTTAGCTTCAACCATACATATTTGTCTTCAGTGTGACAGGTGTATTGAACGTGTGTAAAAAAGAGATTTGAAGATCTGGGTTCATGTGTTAGCTTCGGTATAATCTGTGTGTGTAATTATCCACCAGTGTTTCCATGTATTATGTAATTGTTTTGGCAAAGTCTTGATTCTGCAAGGTTTTGTAGTCTACCCTAAAGTACTGTACAGATTATTTTTTTCCAGGACAGATAAGGTTTTAATAGAGTAGCAAAATTAATACATATATTTTTATTTCAATATTTTTAATTTGGAAGATTGTTTTTTATATATATATATATATATATATATATATATATATATATATATATATATATATATATATATATATATATATATATATATATATATATATAAAAAAAACGAAACGAAAACTAAACCGAAATGAAAAAAAATGTCAGGCCGAAACCGAAAATTACTTTTCTTTTTTTTGTTTTATAATTGTATGTTAAAACACCACTCCCACATTCACCTCCTGCCAGCTCCTGCCCCCACCACCCCCTGCCACCATCACCTCCTGCCAGCTCTTGCCGCCATCACCTCCTGCCCCTACCACCTCCTGCCAGCTCTTGCCACCATCACCTCCTGCCAGCTCTTGCCGCCATCACCTCCTGCTCCCACCACCACCATTTCCTGCCAGCTCTTGCCGCAATCACCTCCTGCTCTAACCACCACCTCCTGCACCCACCACCCCCACCTCCTGCCACAATCGGTTCTTGTCACCATCACCTCCTGCCCCACCACCTCCTGCCACCATCACCCACCTCCTGCCATGGTGCCAATATTACCTTTTCCACCATCACCTCATGCCCCCACCACCTCTTGCCAGAATTACCTTCTGCCACCATCACCTCACCCACCTCCTGCCACAGTGCCAGCATAACCTTCTTCCGCCATCACCTCATGCCCCCACCACCTCCTGCCACCATCACCTAATGCCACCACCAGCTTCTTTATTACCTTAAAGCTGGACATGGCTGTGCTGTGCTGTACATGGCTGTGCTGTGCTGGGCTCAGGGCTGTGCTGTGCTGGGCTCAGGGCTGTGCTGTGCTAGGCTCAGGGCTGTGCTGGGCTCAGGGCTGTGCTGTGCTGGGCTGTGCTGGACAGGACTGGGCTGTTACAGCTCCGTCCTCTGCCTGACTCGATTGGCTATTCAAAAATGGCGGTGGGTGGCGCCATTACATAACTGCGCATTCGCCGCCCGGCCGAGCGGATACGAGCTTTCCCGAGCCCGGCCGGCTTCGGGCTCGGGAAAGCTTGTATCCACTCGGCCGGGCGGCGAATGCACAGTTACGTAATGGCGCCACCCGGCGCCATTTTTGAATAGCCAATCGAGTCAGGAGGACTCAGGAGGGACACTTTGGCAGTGACACTCGTTGGCTCGTGCAGTGCACTCGGACGGAGCCGTGAAAACAGCCCAGAGGCCATCTTTTTACGGGCACCCGATGCCCATTATCAGCAATTTTTAAGCTGTTTCGGCATGTCGCCAAAACAGCTGTTTTCGGCCGATATATCTGTGCATCCCTAAAAAATATAATAAAAAATATTATAAAAATGCATTTTATTGTAAATTTTCTCAACACAATGTCTCCGTAATTTGTGTAACATTATTAAGTTCCTCCATAATATAATAATGCAATAAACAAAGTCTGCTGATTAAAATTATATCACATTATTGTGGCTTTTATGTATTGTAGCGGAATGGTAAAGCTCAAGGTTAACATAAGCATTTTACTTTAGGAGTGCCAAATTTCATTTTTCATGTTACATTACAATGCACACATGGAGGAAAACTGTTTGCGTAAATTGTTAGTGTAACAATAAAACATGATTAAGTGGGTTGACAAAAGCATAAATTAGCACAATGGCAACATTTTAACAGGTTTGCGATCACAAAAAATTAAAAGATCGTTGCATTCATTTGAACAGTGAATGCAAATGTCATTCAGATCATTTAACATCATTGCTGATAATTTATAATCTGGGAAGGGAATACTTTTATTTATTTTTAGTAATATATATATAAATATATATATATACACACTATATTACCAAAAGTATTGGGACACCTGTCTATACATGCACATAAACTTTAATGGCCCACCCTTTGCAGCTATAACAACTTCAACTCTTCTGGGAAGGCTGTCCACAAGGTTTAGGAGTTGTTTGACCATTCTTTCAGAAGCGCATTTGTGAGGTCAGGCACTTATGTGGACGAGAAGGCCTGACTCGAAGTCTCTGCTCAAATTCATCTCAAAGGTGTTCTATCGGTTTAAGGTCAGAATCCTGTACAGGCCGGTCAAGTTCCTCCACCCCAAACGCCCTCATCTATGGCTTTTTAGGCCTTGCTTGTGCACTGGTGCGCAGTCATGTTGGAACAGGAAGAGGCCATCCCCAAACTGTTCCCACAAAGTTGGGAGCATGAAATTGTCCAAAATGTCTTAGTATGCTGACACCTTAAGAGTTTCCTTCACTGGAACTAAGGGGCCAAGCCCAACCCCTGAAAGACAAACCCCACACCATAATCCCCCCTCCACCAAATGATTTGGACCAGTGCACAAAGCAAGGTCCATAAAGACATGGATGAGCGAGTTTGGGGTGGAGGAACTTGACTGGCCTGCACAAAGTCCTTACCTCAACCCGGGATCCTTTTCAATCTACATTTTATGGATTGTGTTTGTTTGAAATATGGACATGTGACTAATAAAAATGAATATTGCATTTTTAGTGTATTGCAAATGACTACAGGCATACCCCACTTTTAAGTACATAATGGGATTTATTTACTAAAGCTGGAAAGTGCAAAATCAGGCTCACTTCTGCATATAAACCAAGGAGCTTCCAGGTTTTATTACCAGGCTTAATTGAACAAGCTGGGGTTATAAGCTCATTGGTTTATATGCAGAAGTGAGCCTGCTTTTGCGCTTTCCAGCTTTAGTAAATAAACCACATTGTGTACTTAAAAGTGTGGTATGCCTATATAATGCATAGCTCCCAACTGTCCCTGATTTTGAGGGACTGTCCCTGATTTGGAGCAATGCCCCTCTGTCCCTCATTCCTCCTCATTTGTCCCTCATTTTGGTCTGATCTACATAGATGTATATAAAATGCAATTTTTATCCATCAAAAGGTGTTTTTCAGCGCTAAATTTTTTAACCAATTTCTAAATTGCTGCATTTGTAAATTTCAAAAGCCAATATAAAGGAATATTAGTGGTAAAAAAGCACTTGTGGGTTTAACCAATCTTGTTTTTTTTTTAACAATTCTCCTTTAAATGGGGCGTGCCAGGTGGTGTGTTCTATGCCTGCATACTTTTGCTGATAGGTGTCCCTCATTACCATCTCAAAAGGTTGGGAGGTATGATAATGTATGAGCGATTTTACCAAGAAAACACAAAATATACAACAAGCAGGATTTTTTAAAACCACAAAAAGTTTCATAGATTGTAATGGGAACTGTTTTTTATGGGTTTTTACACGCTTTGATCCTATATTGTATAGCACATAAAAAAGTCATTGTGTGAACAGGCCCTTGCGATCATTGGGGAGGAGATTGATGAACCCCAATCTGCATTAGCCAGAGAAAAAGGATGGTCACATTTAATTTTATAGGCACTTCAGCTAACTTTCTAAAGCCAAAAAAGTGTGTTTTTAAAATAAAAAAAATATATATTTTTTTCATTTTCACCAAATAGATATTGTGACATTACAGTTAGAGTTTTATTATACTTTAAAGCAGACAGTAAACTAAAAACATGAAAACACATTTGGAATATATAAATTTGTATGTTCTACTTACCAAAGAATTGGTTTATTTAGTTAGTTGGAAATTACTCAGAGAGTCTTTTGCTGAACATAGAAGTTAGTAAGAAACTTAGGGCCAGATTCACATATAAGTGCGGCGGCGTAACGTATCGTCTATACGTTACACCGCCGCAAGTTTTCAGCGCAAGTGCCTGATTCACTAAGCACTTGCGTGTAAATTTACAGCGGTGTAACGTAAAGGCGTCCGGCGCAAGCCCGCCTAATTCAAATGGGGCGTGTACCATTTAAATTAGGCGCGCTCCTGCGCCGGAAATACTGCGCATGCTCCGTTTTGAAATTCCCGCCATGCTTTGCGTGAAGTGACGTAATATTTTTGAACGGCGACGTGCGTAACATACTTTCGTATTCCCGGACGTCTTACGCAAAAAAAAAAAAATTTGAAATTCGACCCGGGAACGACGGCCATACTTTAACATGGCTCGTCTAAAGTTAAGCCATGTTAAAGCAGGCTTAACTTTGCGACGGGAAAAAACGACTAGCGACGACGTAAAAAAACGCGAAAACCTTCGAGGATCGCCGTAAAAGCTCATTTGCATACCCGACGCTGGAAAACGACGCAAACTCCACCCAGCGGCGGCCGAAGTATTGCATCCTAAGATCTGACAGTGTAAGTCAATTACACCTGTCGGATCTTAGGGCTATCTATGCGTTACTGATTCTATGAATCAGCCGCATAGATACTCTGAGAGATACGATGGCATATCAGGAGATACGCCGTCGTATCTCTTCTGTGAATCTGGCCCTTAGAGCGTTATTCCACTTTTGCTGGGAAAAAATAACATTCCTCTCCTTGTCAGATATATACAGTACATAGCAATGATTTTTAGCAAATTTCATTGCAGATTCTTACCTGCTGTTGTTTGGTATAAACTCTCAGCAGCATTCAGGTCACTTCATGCTCTTTGTGTGTTTCGTTTCTGTTTTGTAATGAGAAAAATTGCTGGAAAAGGCAGTGAGCCAATCACACAAAAGGAAATGAAATTTCGGATGCTGTTTTGTAAACAGTGTACAGAAGAGTTCAACTGGATTTGGTTACAGTGGAGCAATATTTGAATTTTTAACACATTTTTAGAAAACCATAGCTGGCGGCAGGTTGAAAAAGTTATTAACTTTTAATAATGGTAAAGTATATATTTTTTTATAGAATAGGCAAGGGTTAAAACTCTGGTTGCTTTTTACACTCAGTTGTTCAGTTCATTGGGAACATTTCCCTTCAGTTCTTGTCCCAAAGACACAACAGTTGGTGAGATTAGATCTCTACAAAGTGTGAAAGATTGGGAAAACCCCTCTGAGATAGTTGTCACTGGAACACGTGTCTCCATTGGAGGATTTCTCCTCACCTTCTGTTCTGGAGACAACCATATTTTTTGAAGTACAAGTAAAAACTAGTGTCACTAGTACAAGTGAAAACGGTTAATCACCCAAGTAGAGACACATACCAAAAACCCAAGAGACATTCTTAGCCTTTACCACTCTATCCAAAATAAAAGTTTTTTACTTTAGACTTGGAATTACAACATTTCTTGCATCGCAATTATAAGTGATATTGTTTTCAAAGAAAAATGCTATGTTTGGGACTTCCTTTTCCCACCCACAATCTATTTTTAATAAATTTAATTTCAGTCATTTTTATTGAACTTTTAAATTCACAAGCATTCATGCAAATGAACAGAGATAGTATCGCTTCAGGCCTCGTACACACGACCAGTTTCCTAGGTAGAATCCATCAAGAAACTTGGTGGGAGAGTTTTTTTGCCGAGGAAATTGGTCGTGTGTAAATTTTTCATCGAGGAAACTGTTGAGGAACTTGTCAAGCCAAAAAGAGAGCAAGTTCTCTTTTTCCTCGAAGGGAGTCAAATTGGCTCGTCGAGTTCCTCGCCGGGCTGGTTTCCGACGAGAAACTCGAGCGTGTGTATGCTAAGGAACCCGTGCTTGCTCAGAATAAAGTATGAGACGGGAGTAAAAGTAGCATTTGTAATGGAGATAACACATTTTTAAAGCTGTAACAGACTGAAAAGTGCAAATAGTCTCTTACCAAACGTTTACTTAACACGCAAACACATGAGATTAGCAAAAGCAGCCCCAAGAGTTGTGCAAGTGGAATCGAACTTCCCCTGTCGTCCTATGTGTTGTAGTCACCGCGTTTGAGAACAAGGAGATTTTGTCTTGACTGTGTGTACGCAAAGCAAGCTTGTCGACAAGCCTAACAAGGAACTCGACGAGGAAAACTATGTGTTTCGCCCGACGAGTAACTCGGTCGTGTGTATGAGGCCTCATACTATCATCAGATCAGTACTGTATAACGGAGGCCTAGCAGGCCCCTAGTCAACAAGGTGGTGCAGGAAAATAGTCTGTTTTAACAACCTAAATGTGAACTAGGAGTTGCAAACCTACGGCCACCCAATCCCTGTATTGGAGGGAAAGGGGATGAAAAAACTTGGAAGACTGGATAGCCTCTATAGTGGATTTATGGGGGTGAAGAATAATACTCTATGGGGTTGATTTACTAAGATTGCAGAGTGCAGAATCTGGTTGCAGCTCTGCAAAGAAGCCAATCAGCTTTCAGGTGTTATTGTTAAAGTATAATTAAACAGGCTGAAATTAGAAGCTGATTGGCTACCATGCACAGCTGCACCAGATTTTGCACTCTCCAGTTTTAGTAAATCAGTCCCTATGGGTCAAGAAAATGCAGGGCAAGGAGAATAGGGGAGATAGGAGAAGGGGGGGAAAAAAAGAAAAAAAAGCAGGTGTGAGCGAAAAAACCCAATGCCTGCTAGGGCAGGGTCCAAACACCAAGGGCCTAAGTAAAAATGATTAAATTGTGAGGAGAATGCAATCAAAATCTGCTGGTACATAGTAAGTGCGCCAAGGATTCCAGACTTTATGAATTTTAGGTTGTTTATCATCAAAGGTAGCTGCCATTTTCCTATACGTTATGAAAAGATTAATGCAAGACTTAAAGCTAAACTTTCATGTGACTTTAAATAGATTGGTCCAAACAAATGATTTGCTTCCATAACAGATGCGCTTGCTGGTAGCGCTGTATAAATGTAGCATCAGCTAAATACTGTATGCAGTACTGGAACTTCTCGTCTTACTCCTGGAACAAAATCAAGTCAGGCTAAGCGCTGTAGAGCCATTCACAGAAAGCATTATGTTTATCAATGAATATAATGCATCTGATGGTGAAGCAAATAGTTTGCTAGGACCAGCTTGGTCCAAACAAACTATTTAAAATCACAAGAAACCTTAAGTATAGCTTTAAGTTCCTCAAAAAGAATAGCTGGATTCCTCCAAGACTTGACAATTGCCTTCTTTGCAGCAATAAAGATGTAGGAAACAAACAGAATTCAGCTTTGATGGATTAAATAAAAAAAAATTCAAGAGAGATGTAACTGGGTCTTCCTTGCGTTGGAGATGTCTATACGGTGTAGTGTAGATAACTTTTCTCAACTTTTTTTTTTTAGTCAAAGCACCCTTTAAAATTATGCACAATATCAAGGTACCCCATAGGTGTGGGCTCAAAATGTTTGTTCTTCAAGCATTCCCACCATATATGTTAAATCGCACTATCAACACTGTAACCCCTAAAACACTGAGACAATTTTCCATTCATTTTTCATGTGATGCTCATGGTCCTTTTCCTCTTCTGTTCTTCTCTGGTAGTAGGTGGTCCTTGGTGATTCAAAAATCAAGGCTCATGTCCTCATGTTCTGTGCATTATTCTCTTTTTGCTGGCATGATGACACACTCCTAGGGGGTATGAGCACGATAGCCTGGGCTAACCAGAATAGGCGTCACCTAGAACCATACAGGATAGCAGCTGAGTGTAGGGATGGTGAGTAATGCTTTGCAACATATTTTTGGGAGGGATGGAAGGTGGACTTTGAAAAAAAAATGCAATAAAAAAGTGAAAAAAGTAAAGTTATATGGAAAAAAGAAAGGCAAGAAATTGTGGGTGTTCAAGGATGAACCTCTCAGTTTACATACTATATAATAGTATATATTTACATATATAATAAAAAAACACACCTTTATTACAACACATTAAAAATTGTACAGTCAATAGGAACAAATTCCCCTCACACAACAGTTAAGGCAATTATTAAGGCAATGATCAGAGAAATTGGAGTATTTCCTACACGTTTCGCAGTTATAGGTGCTTCCTCAGGATTTTAAGTTTCTTCATCTGACAAGGTGCCTAATATTGACAATTGAAGTCTCTGAACATAGGAAAATAGATGTGTAGCGCTTGGATGATGACAATCTTAATGAAAATCAACAACTAGTAAATGTGAAAATATGAAAACACATAACAATATATAGAAAATGTTATCACTATATGTGTGCATCAATAGTGTTAAAGTCCTTTTTCAAGAAACAAAATGTGCCGCTAGCACATGGTACAACATAGGCTGTTGCACCTATTAGTTTGAAAAGAAACACAGATCAGATTGTGAATCAACCAGTGCAATGATAAATATAAGAGTCCATACAAATCAAAAAATCATTCAAGTGAATGAGTGAGTAAATTCAATGAGTGACTTCTCCAATGTGCAATATTCCCGTCACCGAAAGCAATGCAGGCTTACCAGAGCACGTTGACTTAGGATGACATATGCCACCAAAAGTCAAAGAAGGCTTGTAATGACTGATGTCATAAACGATCAATGGCAGAATCACAACCTAGCCGATCATCATATCCTCTATTGGGTAGATAGATGAAAGAGAGTGGAAACTGTACTGGAAATGGAATCCCCAGGCTGCTGTCTGTACAGAGTACTCCAGTGTCCGGGAAGTTAGCTCCGTCCTGTGCAGTATGGCCATACTGCACAGGACGGAGCTAACTTCCCGGACACATATAGCCTCACGAAATGGACAAATCCACAGACTAATTACCTGTGCACGCAGGATGGCTCTCTTCCTGCGTGCACAGGTATCCAATCTGCGGATTTGTCCATTTCGGAGAGAGCAACAGTACGGGACCCCCATTGCTAACTCCAGAGGAGGAGACCCTGAGGAGCTTGGTGGTTTGGACATTCCGGTTCACCATTCTAACCTTTCCAGAGGTTAATATCTGCACAAGCGCATATGACCTTGCCATCTGAGGTCCAACATATCTGGTAAGGGTCCCCCTTATTATTTTGTGTGACACCTGAGGAAGAATTCAGTGTGGTGGTGGTGTACAGCAGTCTCACTTCCTGTTCTTGCACTCCTAATTTGCCATTCGTGTGGAATTGGACTATTCCTCTTTGGAATATAGAAGATTTTGTCCTTTTACTTATGGTCACTTATTTTTTTCTTCTTTTGGACACTTTCTATTTGTTTTAAACACAGAAACTTATTACGGTTCTCCAAACTTGTTTGGGATATAAGTAAATTTTTTCTCAGCAATTTTTGATGTATTTACATAGTTCACATTTATCTCTGCAGTTTTGCACATATGTATGGTGAATTTTACCTATATTAACAGAGTAATTTGTCACTAGTCATACATTGTATTCTGCTTTACTTATAGGTATTCTCAATATTTCTATTCATACACTTAGTCAGGTTTATTTATCGCAACTATAACATCTTTATCTACTTTATTACATGATTATCACATGTTTTTTGTGTTGCAGCTTTTCTCACTTCATATATTGTATCAATATTTTTTTTGTACTATTAGCGCAGAATTTACCCCTTTCTATTTCAAGGAACACACCAGACAGGTCAGTTATAAAGTTGTGGAAAAGGTTAAAGCAAGGTAAGGGTATAAAAAATATCTCAAGCTTTGAACATCTCACTGAGCATTGTTCAACCCATCGACCGAAAATAGAAAGAGTATGGCACAACTGCAAACCTACCAAGACATGGCCGTCCACCTAAAGTGACAGGCCGGGCAAAGAGAACATTAATCAGAGAAGCAGCCAAGAGGCCCATGGTAACTCTGGAGAAGCTGCAGAGATCCACAGCTCAGGTGGGAGAATCTGTCCACATGACAACTATTAGTCATGCACTCCACAAATCTGGCCTAAAAGCAAAACGCTATTTGTGGCAGAAACCTAACACTGCACATCACCCTGAGCACACCATTCCCACCGTGAAACATGGTGGTGGCAGCATCATGATGTGGGGATGCTTTTCTTTAGCGGGGACAGGGAAGCTGGTCAAAGTTGATGTGAAGATGGATGGAGCCAAATACAGGGCAATCTTAAAAGAAAACCTGTTAGAGTCTGCAAAAAGCTTGAAACTGGGGGGGCTGAGGTTCACCTTCCAGCAGGACAACGACCCTAAACATACAGTCAGAGCCACAATGGAATAGTTTAGATCAAAGCATATTCATGTGTTAGAAAGCCCCAGTCAAAGTCCAAACCTAAATCCAATTGAGAATCTGTAGCAAGACTTAAATATTTTTTTTTACAGACACTCTCCATCCAATCTGACAGAGCTTGAGCTTTTTTTGCAAAGAAGAATGGGCAAACATGTCACTCTCTAGATGAGCAAAGCTGGTAGAGACATCCCCAAAAAGACTTGCAGCTCTAATTGCAGCGAAAGGAGGTTCTACAAAGTATTGACTCAGGGGGGCTGAATACAAATGCACGCCACACTTTTCACATATTTATTTGTAAACGTTTTTGAAAACCATTTATCATTTTCCTTTCACTTCACAATTATGTGCCACTTTGTGTTGGTCTATCACATAAAATCCCAATAAAATACATTTACTTAGGATTTCACCTGTTATGCCCTTGTTGTATAATGTGTACAAATGTTTTTGTCGCTTGTATACCTTTAAATTTCAATAAAATTATAAAATTACTAGTTAAAATAAAAAAATACATTTACTTTTCTGGTTGTAACATGACAAAATGTAGAAAATGTCAAGGGGTATGAATATTCTTTTAAGGCACTGTATGGCTAGCTTTACTTTTTATTTTCCACCTTTTTTATTGTTTCTAAGCATTACCCACCACCCTTTCCCTCGGGTGCATTATTTTATTGTTTTTTAAGTCAAATACATTCCATAACAGTTTATGGGCCATGTGAAGCCAATAACATCAGTACATATTACAAGGGGGCCTGAAATCAAATGTCCCTACAGTCATAATACACACAACACAAACTCTACAGCCAGATAGAGGGAAAACCAGCTATCCAACCAGTCTGCTTTTCAACCAAGGAGCGAAACAAGAGCCAACCCACATGTGCATTTGAAACCACCATACAGATATTGTATGTGCTCTAATAGCAACTGCACTAAGAACGCCAGTGCTTCCAGGCACCACTTCACAAGCATGCTGAATGAGGTTCATGATAATTCAACACAAAAATACATTGCTGAATCACTATTAAATGCTCTTATACAGTATAAAGATGAATTGTGAAAGCGCATCCAAAAGCTCAAGGCTTTTTACTTTAAACAAAGAATACATTTTTTTCTCTTCCTTAGAGAGAATTTCCTTACGGCTCATTCTACAGCACGCTACATTTTTCCTTTGGCAAAAAATCGAATTACAGCAAATTTTTACAGGTAACGTTTTGACAAAAAAAGATGCCGCTAAAGAAGCAGAACAATGATTTGGGCTAATATTTAATAGATGGTTCTAATTCCAAGCAATATCTCCCATCATATCTCTTTCTTTACCTCTGGGATTTATGGACTGTAGAGCTGTCAGAAGAGGCAGCATCCCATCACACTAACACAAAGAGGTTTCCTCCAGAGAATAAACCTCGGGGGACACAAGCACTACGTATTCATTTTCCTCTTGCCAGAACGCACTTCAGTGCCAGCGAAGCACTGCTCTGTGCTGCCAGCCTCTGGAATAATGACGAGGTTAAACAGCCATTGTCTGATAACATGCTGAAGCCTTGGGAATACATGTTGCACAATGCCAGGATGAGCTTCAGGGTAAATTGGGTCCACTAATGGAAGTGCATGGCATCCAATTTTATTCCAGTGATAAGCAAATTAGGGCGTCTTAAAGGGGAAAGGCAAAAAAAAAAAAAAAAAAGGATCACCTTGAATTATCCATCAATGGTAGAGAGTTACCTTCTTTCCTACTCTATATAAAAGAAACACAATGATATTAAAGCAGCCCTTTCACTTTTTTTTATTTTCTAACCAAATGATCTGTTTACAGTTCAATCAGATTTAAAAAAATTCTGATTGATTTACATAAAATTGATCTTTCCACAAAATTAACAATTTTGCTGTCAGTGGAATTTTGTTGATGTGGAAACTCTCAGTTTTATTTACTAAGCTGCTTAGGTGGACTTTGCTTTAATTTAATTAAATTTTTATTTTTAGGTTGTGTTTAGGGTACTTTAATTTTTCACAAGTATTTTGTTTCATGTTCTTTGTATTTGTGTATTTTCTTTCTTTTCCTGTGTATTTGTTATTTCTGTATTGGCATTTTAAATTTTGTATTTTACGTTTTTGTTTCACTGTCTGTTTTTTATGTTAGTGAAAGTAAAATAATGAGGCTAATGAGGGGGTCATTGTTTGGCACAAGAAAAGATCTTGAAAATTTGAAAGGAGCTTCTGTAACTCCCCAGGAGACATTTAAATCCCATTGTTCTCTTAAAAATGACTAAAAACCAGCCTAGGTTTGCTTTGTTTATGTCAATGCACTTAGCCCAAAAGGAACAATTTTGCTCTTCATGTTGCCACCAAAGTTTTGGGGAAATGAAAACTCTCAATATTGCAGATCCTGAGTGATGATGCTATCTCATGTATTTAAAAAAAATGTATCTGCATAGAAGCAACTGATGTATGAAGAAGCAGGGCTTATATGCATACTTCATAACATTTCTTTCTGCTCCAGATCATTAAATGTATAAAGTACATTATAAACTTTGAATCACTAAAATCAATTAAAAATGTATATGCGAACGTCCATATTTCTTTATTACAGTCTCTGCTTCCTGATTTGCCACACCATGATGATGCTTTAAACTTGAACTCCCTGCAAACAGCTAAACTACACAGACAGGTGTAATACATACTGGGGCAGATCCACAGAGCGAGTACGCCGGCGTATCTACTGATACGCCGGCGTACTTTCAAATTACCCGCGTCGTATCTTTAGTTTGAATCCTCAAACCAAGATACGACGGCATCTGGGTTAGATCCGACAGGCGTACGGCTTCGTACGCCTTCGGATCTTAGATGCAATACTTCGGCGTCCGCTGGGTGGAGTTTGCATAGTTTTCCGCGTCGAGTATGCAAATTGGCTATTTCCGACGATCCACGAACGTACGTGCGGCCATCGCATTCTTTTACGTCGTCTCTAGTCGGCTTTTTCCGGCGTATAGTTAAAACTGGTGTTTTGCGGTGTATAGTTAGACTTGCCATGTTAAGTATGGCCGTCGTTCTCGCGTTTAATTTGAATTTTTTTTTTTTTTTGCGTAAGTCGTCCGTGAATCGGGATGGACGTAATTCACGTCTATGTTAAAAAAAATGACGTCCTAGCGACGTCATTTAGCGCAACGCACGGTGGGAAATTTAGGGACGGCGCATGCGTAGTTCATTCGGCGCGGGGACGTGCTTCATTTAAATGAAACACGGCCCCTAATCGCCGATTTAAATTATGCGCCGTTACGCCGCCAAAATCTTTGAGGATTCGAAGTCTGGCAAAGTAAGTTACAGCGGCGTAGCGTATCTCCCATACGCTGCGCCGGTGCAGATCTCTGTGGATCTGCCCCACTGTAGGTAGGAGCTGTTTTACATGCCTAAGGTTTTTTATTTTTGTCAATTGACTTCTGAGATTTATCCAGCTCTGGCACATAGCTCAGCCCTGTCTGATAGGGGAGGAAACTTAAATGGGTTGTAAAGGTACAATTTTTTTTTCCTAAAAAGCTTCCTTTACCTTAGTGCAGTCCTCCTTCACTTACCTCATCCTTCGATTTTGCTTTTAAATTTCCTTATTTCTTCCGAAAAATCCTCACTTCCTGTTCTTCTGTCTGTAACTCCACACAGTAATACAAGGCTTTCTCCCTGGTGTGGAGTGTCGTGCTCGCCCCCTCCCTTGGACTACGGGAGAGTCAGGACACTCTCTACGTTGCAGATAGAGAAAGGAGCTGTGTGTTAGTGGGCGTCCTGACTCTCCTGTAGTCCAAGGGAGGGAGTGAGCACGACACTCCACACCAGGGAGAAAGCCTCACATTACTGTGTGGAGTTACAGACAGAAGAACAGGAAGTGAGGATTTCTAAGAAAAAATAAGGACATTTAAAAGCAAAATGGAAGGATGAGGTAAGTGAAGGAGGACTGCACTAAGGTAAAGGAAGCTATTTAGGAAAAAAAAATTGTACCTTTACAACCCACTTAATCTTTTTCTGCTCTACTTTTTATTACTATTTACAAGTTGCACCTCCACCCTCACACTATGATTGGACAGTGAAAGGATAAGCAGGTGACTGATGAACTTTTCTGTATTAATGAATACAGAGCTGAATTAATTTTTACCATTTATACCTGCCTGGAGTTCAGCTTAACATGCGCATTCACAGTTCATGTGGTTCATTCTTGGCTCAAATTTAGGCTAAATTCTATGAACTGGCCAAAATTCAAGTTGTAGGTGTCCCTGCCAATTCGGGTGGAAAAAAAATGGCCAAACAGTGACTGTAACCTTGAGTGATGACTGTCGGAACACGATAGTAGACAGCAGAAGAGTTGTTCATTTAGTGTGAAAAGGGAAATTATAGATTTATCTCATTCAACCATTACGTATAACGGTATATAAGCGCTTCAAACATAAAATAAAATACATTTAAACTTTTTAGTGCAACTTATATGCAGGCAAAATAAACAAAACAAATAAACCATAAAAAGTGAGTCCGAGGCTCCTGAGGACGACATACATCCATGACAAAGCACATCGGGCGGGACTTCCCGTTACATCGATTTTGCTTGGTTGGAACGCAATCTGGAGGGCACAGCGGCAGTTCCTGGTTTCATTTTGCAATGCCTTTAAAACAAATTCATTCTGTGAGCGCAATACTTTTTATAAAAAATAAAAAAGTGGATTACAATATAAGAGGCTTTCTTTTCTTCTCTTTCTCATTACCCTGCTATGAATGCTATGGTGGCCCGAGAGGGCGTAGAGGGGCAGTGGAGTATTTCCTACACTTTATGAAAGGTCCAGTCTAGGGATGCTGAGAGAAGAGGGATCCAGTTTAGGGAATTTCCAGTAAAAAAAAGGTCAATTTTGACTTTTCCTGTATCTTAGAAGGGGTCAATAAGATCTGGTGCAGTGCTAATTTAGTCGACTAAAACGACTAAAACATTTTAGTCGACTAATTGAATACTATTTTAGTCGACTAAAATAAGACTAAAACTGAAACAATTGAGATGACTAAAATACGACTAAAACTAAAATGGCATTTTAGTCAAAAGACTAAAATGAGACTAAAACTAAATTGAAATTTGACTTAAAAATTAACATTGATCTGGTGAGTGTGGTGTGTGATGGAGTGGTACAATGCACTGTGATTTCTTCTGGGCATGTATGATAATAAAGAAGTAAAGCAGTGCATGGCACACAAACAAAAAGCATAGACTCATTCTGCTGTGGTTGGACAGAGCGCGAGTTTGGCAGCAGATTTCAGTCAATAATCTTGACTGAAACATGTTGATTGGCTGTGTCCAATCACACACAGAGTTCTGTGTTTACAAACCCACATTGCACATTGTTAGGCAAACATTTAACCCCTTGATTGCCCCTAGATGTTAACCCCTTCTCAGCCAGTGTCATTAGTACAGTGTCAGTGTACAGTATTATCATTGATCACTGTATTAGTGTCCCTAGCGACCTCAGTGTCGGTTAGTGACCCTCCCAGATAGTGTCTGTTAGCACCAGATTGCCTGCTACCCTATAACAGTCCCACTATAAGTTGCTGACCACCATAGTTTGTGAATGCTATAACTTTCATACAAACCTATATATACAGTATATATATATATATATATATATATATATATATATATATATATATATATATATATATATATATATATATATATATATATATATACGTATGTAAGACATGTAGCAAAATAAAAAATATTTTTTTTTGTTGGATATGTTTTAGAACAGAAAGTAGAAAATATGTTTTTTTTCTTTTTTTTATTATATAAATTTTCAGTCTTTTTTTAGTTTATATAATAAAAAAAATAAAGCCCAGTGGTGATCAAATACCAACAAAAAAAAGCTCTATTTATGTGAAAAAGAGATACAAATTAGTGTACAGTGTTGCATGACCAAGGAATTGCCAGGTAAAGTAGCACAGTGTTGATCAGAAAAAAATGCCCTGGTCATGAAGGGGATAAAAAGTGGTTACAGGTGGTTTATGTTTGAAGTGTTGTCTTGCCCTATATAATTACATAGGGGTTTATGAATTATGTGCATTAAATAGTTTCACTTGCTTTATGACAGCAGCTAATTGATTTCTTGGAAAATGT